>NC_083242.1:8198509-8391009 GCF_032191835.1 Heteronotia binoei
GCAATAATGTCATTGTAATCTGCACAGCCGATCAGATCCCAGTACTAATCAGCAGCCCCACCTGGCCGCGCTCACTTATAAAGAGCATGTGGCCGGTGCCAGGGAAGATGTCAGCGGGCACGATGTTACGGACCCCTGCCCTACTCGTCTGCCATAGGTTGGCTGCCCTTTGACAGCGTCCCTCCCCCCCCCCGAAGAGGGCCTTCATTAAGGCCCCCCTTTAATTTCCACACATTTCAGAAAGCCGTGTGAGACGCCGTCTGCTGCTCTCTAGGAACCATAGAATCATAGAGTTGGAAGGGACCTCCAGGGTCATCTAGTCCAACCCCTGCAGAGTGCAGGAAATTCACAAACCCCTCCCCCTAAGTTCATGGCATCAGCATTGCTGCCATACAGCCATCCAGCCTCTGTCTAAAAACCTCCAAAGAAGGAGAGGATGCAAAGAAGGCGTCTGCAGCTCCAAGAAACTGAAATTTTCCTCCCTGCCTTCTCAAATATTAATAGCTCTTTTTAAAAAATATACAGCCTGGAGGTGCTTCCTTTGCTGAAACAGCAGCGCTTCCATGGGGCGAGTGGGGGGGGGGGGGAGTGCTATGTATTATTAATCCCTGGCTTTTCTCTAAAGACCTGCATGTATGGTGGAAGCCAGATATCGGGGGCTTTGCAAATAGAACTCCCCAGTAAGGGAGATTTAACGGCGGGCTTTGTTGGAAGCTGTGTGGCTAGTGGGTGACCCCTCAGGCCCCAGGAAAGCAGAAGGGTTTTTCCCCCAAGAAGGATTATAACCCATCGCTTGAGCTTCAGCAATGTGACATTTGTGTTGTGTGATTTAGTTTTCAGCTTGTAGCTGGTGCTTGTCAGAAGTTTCCTTCCCCCCCCCCTTTCCCTTTCCTTTCCTTTCCTTTCCTTTCCTTTCCTTTCCTTTCCTTTCCTTTCCTTTCCTTTCCTTTCCTTTCCTTTCCTTTCCTTTCCTTTCCTTTCCTTTCCTTTCCTTTCCTTTCCTTTCCTTTCCTTTCCCTTCCCTTCCCTTCCCTTCCCTTCCCTTCCCTTCCCTTTCCTCCCCTTTCCCCTTTCCCCTTTCCCTTTTCCCCTTTTCCCCTTTTCCTTTTCCCTTTTCCTTTCCCCTTTTCCTTTCCCTTTTCCTTTCCTTTTCCTTTTCCCTTCCTTCCCTTCCCTTCCCTTCCCTTCCCTTCCTTCCTTTCCTTTCCTTTCCTTCCTTTTCCTTCCCTTTTCCTTCCCTTTTCCTTCCCTTTTGTACCCTTAGAAGCTTATTGATTCACAAACCTTGATCAGAAGACACATTTATTTCCTCCCTCCCTCCCTCCCTCTTTCTTTCTTTCTTTCTTTCTTTCTTTCTTTCTTTCTTTCTTTCTTTCTTTCTTTCTTTCTTTCTTTCTTTCTTTCTTTCTTTCTTTCTTTCTTTCTTTCTTTCTTTCTTTCTTTCTTTCCTTCCTTCCTTCCTTCCTTCCTTCCTTCCTTCCTTCCTTCCTTCCTTCCTTCCTTCCTTCCGCTAAAAGGAGTGAGAAGAATTTCGTGATTGCTAGCGTGATCTTAGGATCGTTGTCACTGAGCGGTAGAGCCGGGATTTCCGGAGCGGGGGGAATGATAGGTTGAATAAAGGCTTAATATAGTAATCCCTTGTAATCTCAAAAAACTGTATTCTAGCACAGCGTGAAAGGATGTATCAATCCCATTAAGGTGTCAGGAGCTTTCTCTTTGAAGTCCACAAAAGTTGTCAGGCCGAATCATTTCTTGCCTGCCCGCCTAGCCGAATGCTGCCGTTACTACGTTGTACTTGGGTGACTTCCAAGAATTAATGCCGTCTGTCCCAAATCAGCCTCACTTGCTTTCCCCCAAAATTCTACTATTACGGGAGGGGGAGAGAACATTCATCCCTCCCCTACTGTTCTACCTTACAGGGCTGTTGTGAAATCTAGTAGGGTAAGCCTCTCTGTGTTCTAACAGCGCCCCCTTGTGTCTGTTTTTCCCCCTCCCTCTTGCAGCCAGGTGGGGAAGACCTCTTTGATCATGGCCCTGGTGGGTGAGGAATTCCCAGAAGAGGTAAGGATGGAGAGGGTGGGTTAAAACAAGGGACTCTGGGAGCCGCCCAGGAGCTGAATTAGGCCCCCAGAGGGCCCCTATCAGGCACCCCCGAGCAACTGGGGAGGGAGGGAAGAGCCAGAGCTTCCTTTGCCCAGTTCCCTGGATCCCGTGGGAGAAATGCAAAGAAAGCACCTTTAACACCAACAAGTGCTAATGTTTTAAGTATGTTTATTTTAAGCTTTTTTAAAAAAAACAACCTTTAGTCGTGTTTGTGTTCTTTAAAAAGTTTATATCTCTGCTACCTAATCTTGAAATAGGTACACACTTGGCCTGGCCCAGCCTGTCCCGACAGGGTCTCATTTAAGAACATAAGAGAAGCCCTCTTGGATCAGGCCAGTGGCCCATCCAGTCCAACACTCTGTGTCACATAAGAACATAAGAGAAGCCATGTTGGATCAGGCCAGTGGCCCCTCCAGTCCACACTCTGAGTCACATAAGAACATAAGAGAAGCCCTGTTGGATCAGGCCAGTGGCCCATCCAGTCCAACACTCTGAGTCACATAAGAACATAAGAGAAGCCATGTTGGATCAGGCCAATGCCCATCCAGTCCAACACTCTGTGTCACATAAGAACATAAGAGAAGCCATGTTGGATCAGGCCAATGGCCCATCCAGTCCAACACTTTGTGTCACATAAGAACATAAGAGAAGCCCTGTTGGATTAGGCCAACGGCCCATCCAGTCCAACACTCTGAGTCACATAAGAACATAAGAGAAGCCCTCTTGGATCAGGCCAATGGCCCATCCAGTCCAACACTCTGAGTCACATAAGAACATAAGAGAAGCCATGTTGGATCAGGCCAATGGCCCATCCAGTCCAACACTGTGTCACACAGTGGCAAATATACACACACAAACACACACACACACACACACTGTGGCTAATAGCCACTGATGGACCTCTGCTGCATATTTTTATCTAACCCCAATATTTTAGATATTTTATCTAACAAGCTGGCTATCCTTGTAGCCGCCCCCACCTCCTGTGGCAGTGAATTCCACATGTTAATCACCCTTTGGGCAAAGGACTTCCTTCTATCCGTTTAACCTGTCTGCTCAGCAATTTCATTGAATGCCCACAAGTTCTTGTATTGTGAGTAAGGGATAAAAGTACTTCTTTCTCTACTTTCCATCCCATGCATCATCTCGTAAACTATCGTGTCACCCCGCAGTCGACGTTTCTCCAAGCGAAAGAGCCCCAAGCGTTTTAACCTTTCCGGCCCTCATAACAAATGAGTTCGACACCCCCGCCCTAGAGATCCCCAACAACATCCGACCGATGATCACGAGCCACCACGTGGCTTTCAGCGTGGCCTCCTCGGGCATCTCAGCCTTTTGAGGCTGTTGCCGCATTTGGCGTGGGTGTCCCATCTGTGTCTCCATATGATGTCCCTCCCGCCAGTCATCTGCTCCGAAGCTCTCTATGGCCATCCTTCGTGGATCCAAACTTTACCCACAACCCCCGATGGTGAGAAGCTGGAGAGGGCCACCATCATCCGCTACAGGGCTGGTTTCCGCTCTTGCCTGCCCTGGAGCCAGCATCTCAAATCCACCCGCAAGCTGAGGGTCTCAGCTCCTGTTGCCGAACGTCTCCTCTAATCAGCCGCCAGGAACGTTCAGAATACTTTCACACCTTCCAGCGAAGCGGTGTGCTGTTTCTCCTCTGAACACTGCAGGGTCAGTGGATCAGGCCAGTGCAGACGTGCTCACGGCGGCTGCGGTCTGCAGGCCTGGGGCGACATCCCATGTTTTTGCTACCGTGCTGGGCGAGTGTGAAATCTGCCGGTCACACCAAACACGACTGTTTCTGTCAGACAGGCACAATTAAGGGCCTTTTTCTTTTGTAGCAGTAACTCTTTTGCGAATTAGGCCACACACCCCTGATGTAGCCAATCCTCACAGCAGGCCCTGTACTAAGAGCCCTCTGAGCTCTTGAAGGGTTGGCTACATCAGGGGTGTGAGGCCTACTATGCAAAGGAGTTCCTGCTGCAATAAAAACCCTGGGCACAACCATGCTTCTAATCTCATACCTCAGATTCCTGACAGTCAGAGATGTGCTTTGCCTGGACTCTGGGTTTCTCAGCTGAAGTCCCGCCTGAGATGCCTCTTTTCCATTATGTGTTAAACCAGGGGTGGCCGAATTGTGACTCAGCAGCCACCAGTGGCTCTTTCACACATACTGTGTGGCTCTCGAAGCCCCCGCTGCCCCATCAGCCGGCTTGGAGAAGGCGTTTGTCTCTTTAAGCCACTTCTCTAAGCCAAGCCTGTCTGTGGCCTGGAGAAGCCATTTAAAGTTAAAGTTGCTTTCTTTCCACTTCTTCCCTCCCATCTATTTTCCTTCCTTCCTTCTCTCCCTCCCTCCAACATCTCCCCCATTCGTGCCCCCTAGCAACAGGAACTCACAGGTGCACTGCCTCTGAACATGGAGGTTCTACAGAGCCATCCTGGCAAAAGAGTCACTGATGACTCCATCTTCCACAGTTAGGGCTGCAGCCTCCTAGGGAACCGCGCGTGACTTCTGCAGTGTGCCATTCGTGTTGCAAACTGGTCATCCCAGAAATGTGCTTCTCTCCTCCCCCACCCCTGTCCACCCCAGTGAACACCTACGGCTTTGTACCAATAATTCTCTCCCGCTTGTGCAGGTGCCCCCACGGGCAGAAGAGATCACGATCCCAGCAGACGTCACCCCCGAGAAGGTCCCCACCCACATTGTGGACTATTCAGGTAGGTGGCTGTTTCCACCGCCCCGGGTTGCTCTCTTTTTATGGCTCTGGAAAGAAAGCTCTTGGGACAGCCCTCAAGTGCCCTCTCCAGTTTGGTGTAGTGGTTAAGTGCGTGGACTCTTACCTGGGAGAACCGGGTTTGATTCCCCACTCCTCCACTTGCACCTGCCTGGAATGGCCATGGGTCAGCCATAGCTCTGGCAGAGGTTGTCCTTGAAAGGGCAGCTGCTGTGAGAGCTCTCTCAGCCCCACCTACCTCACAGGGTGTCTGTTGTAGGGGAAGAAGATATAGGAGATTGTAAGCCGCTCTGAGTGATTCAGAGAGAAGGGTGGGTTATAAATCTGCAGTTGTCGTCTTCTTCCTCTTCCTTCTCTTTCTAATGTGGAGCCAGAAACTCTTCTGAAATTCTCCGGAAACTCTCCTGCCTTCTGGGGCCTATATGTACGACTGTTTTTCCTAATTCCATTTCATTGTCTGACAGGAAGGGTGTTTGTGCACGAAAGCCCCCGCCTTGAATAAAACTCGGTTGGTCTGAAAGGGGCCACCGGACTCTAGCTTTGTTCCGTCGCTTCCGACCAACGCGGCTCCCCACCTGTATCTATCATTGTTTTCCCCACTTCAGGATCCTCCCCCACCCCTAACAGGGACCAGCTTTCTGGGTTTCGGACACAGGAAAGTCTTTCAAAGCCTCTGTTCCCAAGATTCCTGGGAAAGGCAAGGCTCGAACCCAGGACTTCCCAAACGATGAGTGCAGGTTCTGGCTCTGAGCCGGCACTCCTGTCTTGATTTCCTTGACCCAGTGGTGGATAGTGGGAATCCTGCATGGTCTTCTTCATTCATCCCAGTTGACGTTTCAGCTACACCTAGGGTAGCCAAACTTGCTTAATATAACAGTCACATAGAATAAATGGGAAGGAAGGAAGGAAGGAAGGAAGGAAGGAAGGAAGGAAGGAAGGAAGGAAGGAAGGAAGGAAGGAAGGAAGGAAGGAAGGAAGGAAAATAGATGGGGGGAGGGCAGAAGAGGTAGAAAGAAAGCAACTTTAAATGCATTCTCCAAGTTGGCAGCTGGCTTGGCTTGGAGAAGTGATTTAAAGAGACAAATGCCTTCTCCAAGCTGGCTGATGGGGCAGTGGTGGCTTCAAGAGCCACACAATATATGTGAAAGAGCCACGTGTGACTCCTGAGCCGCAGTTTGGCCACCCCTGAGCTACGCGGTCATTTCCCCATAAAGGTTTCCATGGAGCAGAGAAGAGAAAACGCAAGACATTTTTTTCCCTTTGCTTTTTTCAGAAACGGAACAGACGGAAGAAGAGCTTCAGGAGGAGATTGCCAAGGTGGGCCTTGAAAATGGGGTGATGTGGGGTGTGGGGGGGTGTTAGCTGCTTCCCCTCCACCGGTCTCTTCCCTCCCCCACCCAACCCACTCCCCGTGTTCTCAGTTGCCCTCCTGAACCTCAGCTGAATACACACGCCGCTCTTTTCATTAACTGTGCTGAGATCCCTGACAGGCCATCCTGGGGATTAACGTGATCGGTTTGGCTAACAGTTGGCTTAATCTTGGGGCTTGCTTGTAAGCAGCTGGATGCAATTTAAACCCTGGAGGGTTAAACCCAGGCCCCGGGAAGAGGAGGAAAAGGCTGGGGAAGGCAGGGAACGAACAAGGCCGGAATTAGCTAGGAAGACAGATTGCGAACTCCTACTGCCACAGCCGGGAAGGAAGGACTCCCCAAATGTGCCATTTCCCTGCGGCAAGAGAAATGGGAGGTTTTGCTTTCTAGAGCCTAAGAAGAAGACGTTTCCCCCCAGCTGTGATCTAGGGCAGGCTTTGGTCCCTAGGGCACCGGTCTTCCTGCATTTGAAAAAAAGGACACGTTTTCTTGGTCTTCTCTCAGAGCAGTGTCCCAGGCAGCAAAAACAAGCCAGAGCTTGGTGGCGCTTTTTAAGAGACACAAATCAATTGGGTTCCAAGTTTTTTTAGGCAAAAGCTTGCCCTGTCGGAAGCCATCAGCTGTAACCCATAGAAGCTTGCTCCGGAACGAAATCCCATTGGTTCTTTAAGAGGTCCCAGGATACCCTACTTAAACTGGCCTCCCTGCGGCCCATCCCCTTGCTATCTCCAGGTGGGGACGGTGCTTTCTAGCAACTCATGGGACTCCCACCGATGGTTGGCAAGTCCCCCGCAACCTCCGGCGGGGGACTGTTTGTGCACATGGTGCAATGACGTCATCGCACCAGTGACGTCACACACCGACTGTTCTAGGAACTTCCGAGAAAACTCTATGGTTTTCCAGGACGATCTAGCAGTTTGGGAGGGGAAACTCTATGGCACTCCCAAATTGCTAGAGTGTCCGGGAAAACCATAGAGTTTTCCTGGAAACTCCTAGAGCAGCCAGTGCACAAAGTTGGCGGCGTGATGACATCACTTGTGAGCGATGTCATTGTGCCGGCAACATTGGGGGAGTATCCCCCCCAACAGCCCAATGTGGGCCGGCTGGTTGGGAACCTCCGGGGCGGGAACTTGGCAGCCCTATTCCCGCCTCCGTGGGCTGCAGCGGAGAATCTTGAAAACCTCCTAACTTTCTCTCTCTCTCTTTGGAACGGTCTCGTTCGCAGAGGGAACGCGTCGGGGGCAGAGCAGGGTCGGCACCCAATCAAATGGGCTTTTGGTTGGTGTGAGTGGGAGTCCCCACGGGGGCCCTTCAAGTTTCCAAATATCTAATTCCTGGGCAGCATCTGTGCCCCACCCCCTTTTGAGTTGCAGGCGTGTGACGGTGCAGTCACGTGATCGAAAGAGGAGGATCCTTGCCTTGGCTAAAAAAGGAACCCTCTGCACCCCCGCACGAAGGTCCCGATCCAGGCTCGGGTGTTCTGAACATCCTTACGCCAAACTAGGATCCACCCCAGGGGTGGCCAGACTTGCTTATCGTAAAAGCCGTGTAGCATAAACAGCAGCCGTTTGAGAGCCGCAAGACATGAATGAGGGAGGGAGGGAGGGAAAAGATGGGGAGGGGAGGGAGAGGTGGAAAGAAAGCAACTTTAAATGCATTTCCCAGACCACCATCTGGCTTGGCTTGGAGAAGTGATTTAAAGAGAGAACTGCCTTCTCCAAGCTGACCGACGGCAGCGGGGGCTTCAAGGGCCACACAATATGTGTGAAAAGGCCACATGTGGCTCCCAAGCTGCCGTTTGGCCACCCCTTCCTGCTCAATTAGCTTGGCTTGACAGCAGCCCCCCTTCAGATCTTTTTAACTAGAGACAGTGGGGATTTGTGCCCAGAGAACATATGTGCTCTTAACCGCTTCCTCCTCGTGGCAGTGCGTGGACCAGAGGCTTAGAGCACCCGTGCCAAATCCCATATGCCTTTTTTCCTTTTTTCTTTTTTTTTTGAGATTAAGTGATAAACTCTGTTCTAAAGGGGACAGCGGTCCCACCATCTGGTATTCCGTAAAAGGCCTCTCCGTTTGCACCGTGGGAGCAAAGACGACATTGAGGTTGAGGGGAGTGCAGCAGGCCCGGCCAGCTTGTGCAGGGGGTGAGGCATTCGGGGTGGGGTGGGCCCGGCCAGTTTGGTGTAGTGGTTAAGTGTGCGGACTCTTATCTGGGAGAGCCGGGCCCACCCCACCCTCCACTTGCACCTGCTAGCATGGCCTTGGGTCAGCCATAGCTCTGGCAGAGGTTGTCCTTGAAAGGGCAGCTGCTGTGAGAGCTCTCTCAGCCCCACCCACTTCACAGGGTGTCTATTGTGGGGGGAGAAGATATAGGCGATTGTGAGCCGCTCTGAGATTCGGAGTGGAGGGTGGGATATAAATTCAATATCATCATCATCATCATCATTATCATCAGAACAGTCAAGCTCAAGGTGTGGGTGAGCAGCTCCTGTCCGTAGAGGAGGGGGCCCCAGTCGCTTTAATTCTGCGGGCTCCTTTGGATTTCTGACACGACACCGTGACAGAGTGGCTGCTACAAAATGGCTGCCCCGGCTTGCCTTCGGGTCGCACCATGAAGATCCTTATGCCGTTGTGGCTGCTGCCGCCAAATCTCCGACGGCCACTCAGTCCTGGGCAAAAAGTCCCAACTGGCCATGACCACTTTCTAAAAACACTTGGGGCACCAGGAAGAGTGCCGGCAGGTGCCACAGTGCCCCCATGTTGGGGATCCCTGTCTTAGAGCCCGGCGTTACGGGGTTAGTGTGGCATGTGCTACTTAGGGACATGTTTCTTCATCACCATGTTTCTTTCTTTTTTTGGAGGGGAGGGCACTTTGTATGTGAGTATCTGCACCCGGAAGTCATGGCGACCTCTGGTGACTGACCCCTGCTGGGGGCCTGGAGGATATTCAGAGAGGTGGCTGAATAGAGCCTGCCCCTGCCTCCCAACCCTGGTATTCCAAGGAGACCTCCCATCCAAGTACTTGCCAGAGGAGAACCTGAGAGTCATGGCGACCTCTGGTGACTGTCCCCTGCTGGGGGCCTGGAGGATATTCAGAGAGGTGGCTGAATAGAGCCTGCCTCTGCCTCCCAGCCCTGGTATTCCAAGGAGAGCTCCCATCCAAGTACTTGCCAGAGAGTCATGGCGACCTCTGGTGACTGTCCCCTGCTGGGGGCCTGGAGGATATTCAGAGATGTGGCTGAATAGAGCCAGCCCCTGCCTCCCAGCCCTGGTATTCCAAGGAGACCTCCCATCCAAGTACTTGCCAGAGAACCTGAGAGTCATGGCGACCTCTGGTGACTGACCCCTACTGAGGGCCTGGAGGATATTCAGGCAGGTGGCTGAATAAAGCCTGCCCCTGGCTTCCCGACTGCTGGTATTCCATCCATTTAGTTGCCGGAGTTGGCCCTGCTTAGCTTATGAGATGGGGCTTGCTTGGGCTATCCAGCTCAGGGCTAGCTTTGTGTCCTTTCCAAAGCCGAAAAGGGGTGCGCCTCTCTCCCCCTCTTCCAATCACCCGTCACCAGCCACACTCACCGGCCTCTCTTTCTCTCTCCCTTGCAGGCGAACGTGGTCTGCATGGTGTACGATGTGACGGAGGAGTCCACCATCGACAAGGTGGGGAAGCCGGCCTCTGTTGATCCAATGCATTCGTGAGCTGGCTTTGTGCCCCCGGTTTGAAATAGCCCGGACGACAGGGCTTTTTCTGCAGCAGGGACATCTTTGCATATCAGGCCCCCTCCCCCTGATGTAGCCATTCCTCCAAGGGCTTACAGGAGGCCCTGTGAAAAGAGCCCTGTCAGCTCTTGGAGGATTGGCTCCATCAGGGGGGTGCGACCTAATAGGCAGAGGAGCTCCTGCTACGAAGGGAGCCCCGCTGGATGATCTGATTCACGTGCAGAGCGAAAAAGAAACGAGAAGCTAAGGCTGGGGGCGGGGGGGATGCAGGCAGGATCTCGGAGATAGCTTTATGTAACCGTTCCAGAAGGACCCGACGGAACGGCCACTCCAGGAGCCAGATGGCAGATGGCCCCGAAAGGGGGGTGGGGCGGTGGTGGCAGGCAGGCAGACTGGCCGTTGCCTCTGTTCTCTTTCTGAACGGCCTTGGCAGAGGAGACGCTCCTGGAAGCGGAGGGTTAGGCGGCTGTAGGCCGTGCGTCTCTCCCGCGAAGCGCCCTGGCACACGGCAGTCTCCGGGGGTGGCTAGGGGCTGTCGCGACGCAGCTAGCTGGGGAAGCGGGTTTTGGCAGCCTTCCTCAAAGCTGCAGGTGCCTCTTGGAGGCGCCCCGGCTCTTGGTCTGTGTTGATTGATGGCCTGGTGTGCTGTTTTTTATGGAGGGGGAGGCTGTGTAGCCCCCCTCCCCATTTTTGATTTTACAGGCCTCACATCTGCCAGGTTTCCCCTTCTCTGCCTGTTTCCTTTCCTTCTGGTCGAGGGTTCTGGGAGAGAGCCAGTTTGATGTAGTGGTGAAGTGTGCAGACTCTTATCTGGGAGAACCGGGTTTGATTCCCCACTCCTCCACTTGCAGCTGCTGGAATGGCCTTGGGTTAGCCACAGCTCTCGCAGAGCTGTCCTTGAAAGAGCAGCTTCTGGGAGGGCTCTCTCAGCCCCATCTACCTCACAGGGTGTCTGTTGCGGGGGGGAGAAGATAAAGGAGATTGTGAGCTGCTGTGAGACTCCCGAGATTCAGAGTACAGGGCGGGATATCAATCTACAACCTTTTTCTTAGAGGGTTTTCCCCATCCTCTTGAAAAACCACATCATGACTTTGGGGGGGGGGGCGGCTCTGTCTTTGCAGATCCGGACGAAGTGGATTCCCATGGTGAACGGCAGTGCTGAAAAGGGCTCCAGGTACCGTGGCGTCAGACCAGATGGGCTTTAAAGGCCCTCTCTGGGTCAGGGTTGCTATCCAGCGTGGGCAGGCTGAGGGCTGGCACAGGGTATCCTTCGCTTTCTTCTCTGGCTGCTCTCCCCTCTCTCTCTTTTTGCTCATGCTCTCGGGGAGGGCGAATTCCGGACTGCCTAAGGTATCATGTCTACCCCCGTCTTCAAGAATAGCGACTCTCATATGAACATACGAAGCTGCCTTATACTGAATCAGACCTTTGGTCCATCAAAGTCAGTATTGTCTTCTCAGACTGGCAGCGGCTCTCCAGGGTCTCAAGCGGAGGTTTTTCACACCTATTTGCCTGGACCCTTTTTTGGAGATGCCGGGGATTGAACCTGGGACCTTCTGCTTCCCAAGCAGATGCTCTACCCCTGAGCCACCGTCCCTCCCCATTTTTCAGGATCAGTATTTATTGTAAGACATGGAGCGTGACGCTGGACGGGTCCAGTGTCGAAACTGGTATACAAGCTCAGGTGGGTTAAGTTATATACCAGGCGTGGCCGAACTTGCTTAAGGTAAGAGCCACACAGAATAAGCATCAGAGGTTTGAGAGCCGCAGGACAGGAAGGACGGAAGGCAATTAATACAAAAGAGGGGAGGAGGGAGAGGTGGGAAGAAGGCAACTTTAACTTTGAAAGCATTCTATAAGCTACCAGCTGGCTCTGCCTGGAGAAGCGCTTTAAAGAGATCAGTGCCTTTTCTGAGCCCGCCAACAGAGTAGTGGGGGCTTCAAGAGCCACACAATGTGTGTGAAAGAGCCACATTTTGGGTGATTAACACGTGGAATTTACTGCCACAGGAGGTGGCGGCGGCTGCAAGCATAGCCAGCTTCAAGAGGGGATTGGATAAAAATATGGAGCAGAGGTCCATCAGTGGCTATTAGCCACAGTATATTACTGGAACTGTCTGGGGCAGCGATGCTCTGTATTCTTGGTGCTTGGGGGGGCGGGGAGGCAAAGTGGAAGGGCTTCTAGCCCTACTTGTGAACCTCCTGATGGCGCTTGGGTTTTTGTTTTGTTTTTTACCCCTGTGTGACGCCGAGTGTTGGACTGGATGGGCCATTGGCCTGATCCAACACGGCTTCGCTGATGTTCTTATCCTATCATCATGACTGTCACGCGCCCGCCATTTTGGTTCAGGCGTGAGATTAATTCCAAAGCCGTCGTCGCAAGTTCAAACGTTCTCACGCTACAGAGCATGCTGGGAAACGTCGCGAGGCAGCTGTGGCCCGGAGCGCCAGGCTCTTTCTCAAGAGGCGCGGAACTTTCATTTTTCTCAGAGGCAACGCTAAGAAGCGAAACAGACCTTTCTTAGGCGTGCGTGTCTGCCATTCCTCTCTTTCCCAGGCTCCCCATCATCCTCGTGGGAAACAAATCGGACCTGCAGACGGGCAGCTCTATGGAACCCATCTTGCCCATCATGAACCAGTTCTCGGAGATCGAGACCTGCGTGGAGGTGGGGGAACTCCCGGGGGGGGCGCCGGGAGGAAGAGGTGGGGGGCGGGAGGGGAGCGGCGCTTGTCATGTGATGTTTTAAAGAAAGAAATCACATGTTTGTACCCTGCCACGGTTGCGGCTGGCTCGCAAGAAGGCTTCCAGCAGCGCCTTTAAAAACCAACCGGCTCGAGCGCGGCAATTCGTTTATATATTTTATTGAATTTTGAAAATATACAAGTTAGTATCAATATGAATACTCATATACAATTAATTAATCTTATGGAATCAGGTTATGAACAAGCATAAATGCTTACATGCATACAATAAAATAACTTTAGGGTTTGTAGAATCTTTCGGGATCAAGTGCCGTGTTCTACTGGAGAAAGTTTTCCTTCCGGACGTTTCGTTCTCAGCTGCGGAGAACATCCTCAGTGGCGTTGCAGCCGGAGCAGGCGCTCTGACCTTCTTGGCTGCTGTGCGTTGAGTGGAGCCAAGAAGGTCTGAGCGCCAAGAAGGTCAGAGCGCCTGCTCCGGCTGCAACGCCACTGAGGATGTTCTCCGCAGCTGAGAACGAAACGTCTGGAAGGAAAACTTTCTCCAGTAGAACACGGCACTTGATCCCGAAAGAGTCTACAAACCCTAATGATGTTACCAGCCGTGACAACCTGAAATCTTTGATAATAAAATATCTAGTAAGCATTTTAAGTTATATAGAGGTGTCTACACACACAGGCTATTTTCTATCCAAGGAGAGAGCTCAAGATGAAAACAAGATTAAAGGCAATAATTCCGGCATCAAAATACAGTCAATCTAATTGAACCCATATTATCATTAAACTGTTAAGTAAGCATTGCGAAGAATTCTTAACTGCCCGGCAATTCAGACAGCTTGCAGTAAATTAGTAAGTGACGCCAGCGTGAAAGCGGAGAGCGCTAAAGGCGGCACAGTTTGGTGCTGCGGTGAAGTGGCCAGAGCTAGTTTGGTGTAGCGGTGAAGTGCGCGGACTCTTCTCTGGGAGGACGGGGTTCGATTCCCCACTCTGCCACTAGCAGCTGCTGGAACGGCTTTGAGTCAGCCGTAGCTCTGGCAGAGGTTGTCCTTGAAAGGGCAGCTGCTGTCAGAGCTCTCTCAACCCTATCCACCTCACAGGGTTGTCTGTTGTGGTGGGGGGGCGGGGCGGGGCGGAAGGTAAAGGAGATTGTGAGCCGCACTGAGATTCGGAGTGGAGGGCGGGATAGAAATCCAATATCGTCGTCTTCTTAAAAGGGATGGGTGTTCCTCAGCAACTCAGCTTTCTGTCCAGAAATGGAAACCAAACAGGAAGGTTATGGACCTAGGAAGCGTCTTTTTGCCGAATTCAAACTTTGCTCTGTTGAACTCAGTGCTCTAACCAGGTGTGCCGCTTTCTAGGGTGCATCGGCAAAGAGAGGTCCTTTCACAAGACTTTCTACCTGAGACCAAGGCTTTTTTTTTTTGTAGCGGGAACTCCTTTGCATATTAGGCCACACACCCCTGATGTAGCCGATCCTCCTGGAGCTTACAGCAGGCCCTGTAAGAAGAGCCCTGTAAGGAATTCTAGCAGGACCTCCTTTGCCTATTAGGCCACACACCCGTGATGTAGCCAATCCTCCTGGAGCTCTCAGCAGGCCCTGTAAGAAGAGCCCTGTAAGGAATTCTAGCAGGACCTCCTTTGCATATTAGGCCACACACCCGTGATGTAGCCAATCCTCCTGGAGCTCTCAGTAGGCCCTGTAAGAAGAGCCCTGTAAGGAATTCTAGCAGGACCTCCTTTGCCTACTAGGCCACACACCCCTGGTGTAGCCGATCCTCCTGGAGCTTACAATAGGCCCTGTACGAAAAGCCCTGTAAACTCTTGGAGGATTGGCTACAACAGGGGCAGGCGTGGAATTCTAGCAGGAGCTCCTTCACAATAAGAGCCCTGTAAGCTCCAGGAGGATCGGCCACATCAGGGGTGTGTGGCCTAATATGCAAAGGAGTTCCTGCTACAAAAAAACCCCTGCCTGAGACCACTGGTCGGAGGGAGTGCGGATCGGAGCTGCGAACCCTCTGAGCCTTACAGTCCCTCTCACCACCCCTGCCCCCCCGAACAGGTTCCTTTTTAGGACGGCTTCTTACATTCGTAGGTCTTTGTCTTCCCCTTTCGCCTGCAAGGCTGTGATGTCTTAGAGCTTCTCTAACAAGGAGGGCCTTGTCACCTAGCCAGAAATTCCCTGCCCCTCGACTGACTGGTCTCCTCTTTCTCCCTCCCCCCCACCAGTGTTCAGCGAAGAACCTGAAGAACATCTCTGAGCTCTTCTACTACGCCCAGAAGGCTGTTCTGCACCCGACGGCCCCGCTTTACGACCCGGAGGACAAACAGGTGAGATGCCACATCCGGGACCTGCAAACTAGAAAGTTGTGCGCCTGGGGGAAGACCCTGGCTCCAGCCCCCCCCGAAAACTCTCCCCTGAGGAGTTTTGTGTTCGATAAGGTGGCGGGGGCTCTGTGCTGCCCAAAAGCAGATTACGGTCCTGCAGCGTTTCCAAGCCAGTTCAACTTTTTGCTTAATGCAAGAGCCACATAGAATAAATGTCAGATGTTTGAGAAGTGCGAGACATGAACATCAGATATTGGAAGGAAGGAAGGAAGGAAGGAAGGAAGGAAGGAAGGAAGGAAGGAAGGAAGGAAGGAGGATGGATGGATGGATGGATGCGGAGGGGGAGGTGGAAAGAAAGCAACATTAACTTTAAATGCATTTGCCAAGCCTCCAGCTGGCTTGGTTTGGAGAAGTGATTTAAAGAGACAAACGCCTTTTCCAAGCCAGCCGATGGGACCGTGGGGGCTTCGAGACCCAGATAACATGTGTGAAAGAGCCACATGTGGCTCCCGAGCTGCAGTTTCACCACCCCTGACCTAGCACAACTCTGTTTACACTCCGTGGGATAAGAACATAAGAGAAGCCATGTTGGATCAGGCCAATGGCTCATCCAGTCCAACACTCTGTCACACAGTGGCAAAAATTTTTATATATACACACACACTGTGGCTAATAGCCACTGATGGACCTCTGCTCCATATTTTTATCTAAACCCCTCTTGAAGGTGGCTAAGCTTGTGGCTGCCACCACCTCCTGTGGCAGTGAATTCCACATGTTAATCACCCTTTGGGTGAAGAAGTACTTCCTTTTTATGCGTTTTAACCTGGCTGCTCAGCAATTTCATCGAATGTATTGTGAGAAAGGGAGAAAAGTACTTCTTTCTCTACTTTCTCCATCCCATGCATTATCTTGTAAACCTCTATCATGTCACCCCGCAGTCGATGGGATCCACTTCTGTGTGTACAAGTTCTTTCCACTGAATAGACTGGGATACTCAAGTTGTAAAGGTCTCCCCACTGCGTCACATACATTTCCCGGGACTGACAGTAGCATTTCTCTAAGGCCGTCTTGTGAATTTACAATCCAAGAGAGATTTGAACCGGCTCGGTCTTGTCTGATGCTGAGGCCTGCCTAAACTAGCCACGCTGTGTGGCCGGGAACTTCAGTGGCCTCCTTGTGCTGGCAGTCAGCCACGTTCTGGAGCTGAAGGGCTGCCTGTTTCTTCCAGCCTCCTCTAAACCGTCCCTGCCTTCTTTCCTTCCCCCCTGCCTCCGCGTCCCGCAGCTGAGGCCGGCGTGCGCACGAGCCCTCACTCGGATCTTCAATATGTCTGACCAGGATAACAACCAGATCCTAAGCGACGAGGAGCTGAATTATTTCCAGGTATGTTCTCCCGTGGTGATGCCGTTCTGGGAGCCTGTCGGGGAGGGGGGAGCAGCTGGAAATCGCTGCGTCCTTTCAGGGTCTCCGGGAGCCTGGAATTTTGAGGTTCTGGCTGATTTGGAAAGGGGAGTTTCTAGTCCTCATGGAGGGAGGGGAGCTCAGGAATGCATTCGCCACACCTGTTTCAGAAACCGAAAGCCTTTGGGGGTCGTCAGGACACAGTGACCAATGAGAACCAGTTTGGTGTCGTGGTGAAGTGTGCGGACTCTTATCTGGGAGAACCGGGTTTGATTCCCCACCCCTCCACTTGCAGCTGCTGGAATGGCCTTGGGTCAGCCATAGCTCTGATTATCTGCAGGAGTTGTCCTTGAAAGGGCAGCTGCTGTGAGAGCTCTCTCAGCCCCACCCACCTCACATGGTGTCTGTTTTGTGGGGAGAAGATACTGTAAGCTGCTCTGAGTCTCTGATTCAGAGAGAAGGACGGGGTATAAATCTGCAGTCTTTGTTTTCTTCACCTGAACCGCTACACCAAGAGACAGCTTAATGTAGTGTTAAAGTGCATGGTCTCTTATCTGGGAGAACCGGGTTTGATTCCCCGCTCCTCCACTCGCAGCTGCCGGAATAGCTTTGGGTCAGCCGTAGCTCTTGCAGAGCTGTCCTTTAAAGGGTAGCTCCTGTGAGAGCTGTCTCAGCCCCACCCAACTCACAGGGTGTCTGTTGTAGGGGAAGAAGATAAAGGAGATTGTAAGTCACTTTGACTCCGATTCAGAGAGGACAGGTTATAAATCTACGGTCTTCTTCTTCCGGAAAGAGTCTCAGTTTCTCATTTTGTCTCTTGGGAGGCAGAAGTCCTGCTTTGGGAATCCGTTGGCCCCGCAGGCACTGGAGGACGTGAAGATGGTGGTGTGGAAAAACACAACGGACGGAGTCCAAGACAACGGCCTGACGCTCAATGGTAACAGAGCTCTCTCTGTGGGTCTCCCCCTGCAGAGGAACCCTTTTTAACTTCCTGTTGGAACTCAGGAATGGCTTGTTCTGTTTTGATAATCGGGGGGCTCGGTTAGCTGTTGCGCTTCTTCAGTGGGGGCGAATAGGAGGGAGTGCTGTGATTGTATTGCTACGCATTGGAGACCGCCTCTCCCAGCATGCACCCTTCTCCCCAAAGAGCATTACGCTTGGTAAATAAGGACCTACCAGTGGCCACTGGCCCAGGAGACATCCAGCTGTCCTCGACCAGGGCCAGGGCCTTTTCAGTCCTTGCCCCAACTTGGTGGAATTCTCTGCCAAGCAATGTCCATGCCCCACAGGACTTAATGCAGTTCTGAAGGACATGCAAGGCAGAGACGTTCCACCAGCCGTTTGGCTGAAATAGACATATTGGTAGTCATACCGTCATCTTACTGGTTAAGTGTAGTGGTGAAGTGTGCGGACTCTTATCTGGGAGAACCGGGTTTGATTCCCCATTCCTCCACTTGCACCTGCTGGAAAGGCCTTGGGTCAGCCATAGATCTCGCAAGGGCAACTGCTGTGAGAGCCCTCTCCAGCCCCACCCACCTCACAGGGTGTCTGTTGTGGGGGAGGAAGGTAAAGGAGATTGTGAGCCGCTCTGAGACTCTTCGGAGTGGAGGGCGGGATATAAATCCAATATCTTCATCTACCTCACAGGGTGTCTTTTGTGGGGGGGAGGAATGTAAAGGAGATGGTGAGCTGCTCTGAGACTCTTCGGAGTGGAGGGCGGGATATAAATCCAATATCATCATTTTCTTCTTCTACTAGATTAACTACTGCATCTTATTAATGTATATTGTGAATGTTATTATCTTTACTGTGAATTATGTGAAGGTATTTAACTGATGTACACAGGGAAGAGCAGTTTAAAAAACTAATTTTTAAATTAAATTATTTTTGGGGAGGGGTGGAATTGGAAGCACAGAGCTTTCTTGAGACTGGTTGTAGGTGGGAAGCCACACTCGTCTATAGCTGAAGAGCACAATTTATATTCAGTTTTTTCCCCTGAGTTTCATTGTGTATTTCTTTTCAGGATTTGCTAGTGTTTCAGTCAGTTGTCATTGCAAAGTTGTTTGTGCAACTCTTGGATTCTGCTGGGGCACAAAAAGGCCCGTTGCGGGGCCTCCCTGCTCATTGTCTCTTGGCTAATTTGCTTCAGTCTCACGCACAGAAACCACTTCCTCTTCCCGCCTCCAGGCTTCCTCTTCCTCAATACCCTCTTCATCCAGAGGGGGCGCCACGAGACCACGTGGACCATCCTGCGTCGCTTTGGCTACGACGACGCTCTGGAGCTGACAGATGACTATCTGTGTCCGCCGTGCGTAAGACTGTGGCCCTCCAAGATCTGTGGGGAGGGTGTGAAGGAATCCTGGATTTAAGGGACTGTGGGATTGTATGATCCCAAGGTCTAATGAGCTGTTCGTCATAACACTCCTCTCTCATTGGTCCAGTCTGTTCCCTGCCTTTTGAGTTCCATACAGTGGTGTGCTCTACCAGTATACACTGGAGCCGGGGCGGGGGGTGGTGGAGCTAGACTCCAGTTGCCCTTTGCATATACTGACTGCACCCATTCACACCCACAGTTTTTGTATTTATTTATTATTAGATTTATATCCCAAAACAATTTCTTGCACACGAGACTCAGGGCAGCCTACGACAGATAAAATCTCAGCAATATGACTATAAATCCAATATAAATTCCAATAAATTTCTATAATCCTAGGGGTGGCCAAACTTTCTTAACGCAAGTGCCGCGTAGAATAAGCGTCAGATGTTTGAAAGCTGCAAGACGTGAACATCAGATGTTTTGAGAGACACAAGGAAGGAAGGAATCATACAACTGAAGGGACCCCCAGGGTCGTCTAGTCCAACCCCCTGCTCAGTGCAGGAAATTCACATATATCCCCACCCCCACCCCAAGTTCACAGGATCAGCATTGCTGTCAGATGGGAAGGAAGGAAGGAAAGAAAGAAAGAAAATAGGTAGGAGGGGGAGGGGGAAAGAAAGCAACTTTAAATGCATTCTCCAATCTGCCAACTGGCTTGGCTTGCAGAAGTGATTTAAGGAGACAAATGCCTTCTCCAAGCCAGCCAGTGGGGCTTTGAGAGCCACACAATATATGTGAAAGAGCCACATTTGGTTTCCGTGCTGCAGTTTGGCTACCCCTGCTATAATCCAGTAAATTACACTGAAATCAATCGATCAATTTTATTTATATCCCGCCCTCCCCGCCGAAGCAGGCTCAGGGCGGCTAACAACACAAGTCAATACATTAGTTTCACAAAGTATTTAAACAAACCATTAGCACATTAAGTAAAATTCTGCTAAAACTCTAAAATCAATAAATTTAATAAAATTAACATTTTGGTGCTATTGTACAGATGGCGAATTTCATTCGCCGTTTCCCCCTTAGTCGGTGAAGGCCAATCGAAAGAGGGTGGTCTTGCAGGCCCTGCGGAACTGTTCGAATTCCCGCAGGGCCCGCGCATCCTCTGGAAGCTGGTTCCATAGGCGTGGAGCCATAGCAGAGAAAGCCCGGTCACGGGTGCTCTGCAGCTTTACCTCTCTCAGCCCGGGGATAGTTAGCAAGTTCTTCCCAGCTGACCTCAGCGCTCTCTGGGGTTCATATGGGGAGAGACGGTCCCTAAGCTAGGCAGGTCCTCGACCATATAGGGCTTTAAAGGTAATAACCAGCACTTTGTAACGAATCCGGTATATGACCGGCAGCCAGTGCAGTTCATGCAGCCCCAGCTGTATGTGCTCCTACTTTGGGAGCCCCAACAGCAGTCTAGCAGCCGCGTTCTGCACCAGCTGCAGCCTCCGGGTTCGGCACAAAGGCAGCCCCATGTAGAGGACATTACAGTAATCCAATCTCGAGGTGACCGTTGCATGAATCACTGTTGCCAGATCCCGACGCTCTAGGAAGGGGGCCCAACTGCCTTGCCCGCCTCAGATGAAAAAAGGCTGACTTGGCAGTGGCTGCTATCTGGGCCTCCATTGATAGTGAAGGCTCCAGTAAAACTCCCAGGCTCCTGGCCCGGCACGCCACTTTCAGCAGCGCCCCGTTGAAGACCGGGAGAGGTAATCCAGTCGTACTTAAGCTTAACTATATTTGCATTCAGTTGATGGCTCCACACCTCTAGTCTCTCAGACTGTAGAAACGACTAGGAAAACGTTTCCAAACTCTAGTCTCAGTCAACAGTCCAGGGAACGAGAGAAGACAGGAGGAAAAAACCATCCGCTAGGGTGATGGGAAACAGGACGGGACAGAAGTTGCTTCAGAAGCCCTGGCACACTCTCCTGACCACCCGCCTTGACTGGCACGGGCTTTCTCTCTTTCAGGATCCGGGTGCCCCACGACTGCTCCACCGAGCTCAATCACTTTGGCTACCAGTTCTTGCAGAAGTTTTTTGAGAAGCACGACAAGGTGACCCAGGCAGAGGCCCTCTTTAATCCTTACCTTTTTAATCTTGGCTGTCGCATTGCCATAGTTGCTGGTGGGCCTCCTGATGGCACCTGGGCTTTGGCCACTTTGCGATGCAGAGTGTTGGACCAGACGGGCCATTAGCCTGATCCAAGATAGCGTCTCTTCTGTTCTTAGTCTGGGGCCAGTGATCCTCTGTTTTCTTGGTGCTTGGGGAGCAACAGTGGGGGGGCTTCTGGTGTTCTGGCAATGCTGGTGGGCCTCCTGATGGCGCCTGGGTTTTGGCCACTGTGTCACACAGAGTGTTGGCCTGGATGGGCCACTGGCCTGATCCAACAGGGCTTCTCTTATGTTCTTATGTGACACAGAGTGTTGGACTGGATGGGCCATTGGTCTGATCCAACATGGCTTCTCTTATGTTCTTATGTGACACAGAGTGTTGGACTGGATGGGCCACTGGCCTGATCCAACATGGCTTCTCTTATGTTCTTATGTGACACAGAGTGTTGGAATGGAGGGGCCCCTGGCCTGATCCAACATGGCTTCTCTTATGTTCTTATGTGACACAGAGTGTTGGACTGGGTGGGCCCCTGGCCTGATCCAACATGGCTTCTCTTATGTTCTTATGTGACACAGAGTGTTGGCCTGGATGGGCCACTGGCCTAATCCAACATGGTTTCTCTTATGTTTTATGTCTGGGGCATTATTGCGCTGTATTCCTGGCGCTTGGGGGGGCGGGCACAGTGGGAGGGTTCAGGAGTTCCAGCCTCGCCGGTGGACCTCCTGATGGCCCCTGGGTTTTGGCCACTGTGTGACCCAGAGTGTTGGCCTGGATGGGCCACTGGCCTGATCCAAGATGGCTTCTCTGGGGTTCTTCCTACTTTGGTGAGCCGTCTCCTTTCCCCCCAGGACCGCGACGGAGCCCTCTCCCCTGCGGAGCTGCAGAGCTGCTTCAGCGTCTTCCCCTACATGCCCTGGGGGCCCGAGCTCTACCACACGGTATGCACCACTGACAAAGGCCTGCTTTCCCTGCATGGATTCCTCTGCCAGTGGACGTAAGCGCAAGCCCCTCTCCCCCACACCCCCTTGACAACAGTTCTCTACACTCTCGGCTGGTTCTTCCAGCGATCCCGCTAACGGGCGGCTTCCTCTCTGCTTGGCTTTCCCTAGGCTCGTGGCCTATCTGGACGTCCATCGGTGTCTGGAACACCTGGGTTACCTGGGCTACCCCATCTTCTCTGAGCAGGATTCTCAGGTTCATGCCATCACAGGTAGGTCCCACCCCAGCATCTGCCCTGGGATTGCGAGTGAATTGAATTTTAATTTTTCGATGTATCCCTCGCCCTGCCTCACAAGCGCTCTCAGGTGTGGCTTGCAACAATAAAAACATTAAGGTTAAAAACCACACATCAAAATTAACGATGATGATGTTGGATTTATGTCCCACCCTATACTCTGAATCTCAGAGTCACAGAGCAGTCACAATCTCCTTTACCTTCCCCACCCCCACAACAGACATCCTGTGAAGTGGGTTGAGAGAGCTCTTACAGAAGCTGCCCTTTCAAGGACAACTCCTGCAAGAGCTACAGCTGACCCAAGGCCATTCCAGCAGCTGCAAGTGGAGGAGTGGGGAATCAAATCCGGTTCTCCCAGATAAGAGAGCTCTGGCTGACCCAAGGCCATTCCAGCAGCTGCAAGTGGAGGAGTGGGGAATCAAACCCGGTTCTCCCAGATAAGAGAGCTCTGGCTGACCCAAGGCCATTCCAGCAGGTGCAAGTGGAGGAGTGGGGAATCAAACCCGGTTCTCCCAGATAAGAGAGCTCTGGCTGACCCAAGGCCATTCCAGCAGCTGCAAGTGGAGGAGTGGGGAATCCAACCCGGTTCTCCCAGATAAGAGAGCTCTGGCTGACCCAAAGCCATTCCAGCAGCTGCAAATGGAGGAGTGGGGAATCAAACCCGGTTCTCCCAGATAAGAGCTCTGGCTGACCCAAGGCCATTCCAGCAGCTGCAAGTGGAGGAATGGGGGAATCCAACCCGGTTCTCCCAGATAAGAGAGCTCTGGCTGACCCAAGGCCATTCCAGCAGCTGCAAGTGGAGGAGTGGGGAATCCAACCCGGTTCTCCCAGATAAGAGAGCTCTGGCTGACCCAAGGCCATTCCAGCAGCTGCAAGTGGAGGAATGGGGGAATCAAACCCGGTTCTCCCAGATAAGAGCTCTGGCTGACCCAAGGCCATTTCAGCAGCTGCAAGTGGAGGAATGGGGGAATCAAACCTGGTTCTCCCAGATAAGAGCTCTGGCTGACCCAAGGCCATTCCAGCAGCTGCAAGTGGAGGAGTGGGGAATCAAACCCGGTTCTCCCAGATAAGAGAGCTCTGGCTGACCCAAGGCCATTCCAGCAGCTGCAAGTGGAGGAATGGGGGAATCAAACCCGGTTCTCCCAGATAAGAGCTCTGGCTGACCCAAGGCCATTCCAGCAAGTGCAAGTGGAGGAGTGGGGAATCCAACCCGGTTCTCCCAGATAAGAGAGCTCTGGCTGACCCAAGGCCATTCCAGCAGGTGCAAGTAGAGGAGTGGGGAATCCAACCCGGTTCTCCCAGATAAGAGAGCTCTGGCTGACCCAAGGCCATTCCAGCAGCTGCAAGTGGAGGAGTGGGGAATTAAACCCGGTTCTCCCAGATAAGAGAGCTCTGGCTGACCCAAGGCCATTCCAGCAGGTGCAAGTGGAGGAGTGGGGAATCCAACCCGGTTCTCCCAGATAAGAGAGCTCTGGCTGACCCAAGGCCATTCCAGCAGCTGCAAGTGGAGGAGTGGGGAATCCAACCCGTTTCTCCCAGATAAGAGAGCTCTGGCTGACCCAAGGCCATTCCAGCAGGTGCAAGTGGAGGAGTGGGGAATCAAACCCGGTTCTCCCAGATAAGAGAGCTCTGGCTGACCCAAGGCCATTCCAGCAGCTGCAAGTGGAGGAGTGGGGAATCAAACCCGGTTCTCCCAGATAAGAGAGCTCTGGCTGACCCAAGGCCATTCCAGCAGCTGTAAATGGAGGAGTGGGGAATCCAACCCGGTTCTCCCAGATAAGAGAGCTCTGGCTGACCCAAGGCCATTCCAGCAGCTGCAAGTGGAGGAATGGGGGAATCAAACCCGGTTCTCCCAGATAAGAGCTCTGGCTGACCCAAGGCCATTCCAGCAGCTGCAAGTGGAGGAGTGGGGAATCCAACCCGGTTCTCCCAGATAAGAGAGCTCTGGCTGACCCAAGGCCATTCCAGCAGCTGCAAGTGGAGGAATGGGGGAATCAAACCCGGTTCTCCCAGATAAGAGCTCTGGCTGACCCAAGGCCATTCCAGCAGGTGCAAGTGGAGGAGTGGGGAATCCAACCCGGTTCTCCCAGATAAGAGAGCTCTGGCTGACCCAAGGCCATTCCAGCAGGTGCAAGTGGAGGAGTGGGGAATCAAACCCGGTTCTCCCAGATAAGAGAGTTCTGGCTGACCCAAGACCATGCCAGCAGGTGCAAGTGGAGGAGTGGGGAATCCAACCCGGTTCTCCCAGATAAGAGAGCTCTGGCTGACCCAAGGCCATTCCAGCAGGTGCAAGTGGAGGAGTGGGGAATCAAACCCGGTTCTCCCAGATAAGAGAGCTATGGCTGACCCAAGGCCATTTCAGCAGCTCCAAGTGGAGGAGTGGGGAATCCAACCCGGTTCTCCCAGATAAGAGAGCTCTGGCTGACCCAAGGCCATTCCAGCAGGTGCAAGTGGAGGAGTGGGTAATCCAACCCGGTTCTCCCAGATAAGAGAGCTCTGGCTGACCCAAGGCCATTCCAGCAGGTGCAAGTGGAGGAGTGGGGAATCCAACCCGGTTCTCCCAGATAAGAGAGCTCTGGCTGACCCTAGGCCATTCCAGCAGGTGCAAGTGGAGGAGTGGGGAATCAAACCCGGTTCTCCCAGATAAGAGAGCTATGGCTGACCCAAGGCCATTTCAGCAGCTGCAAGTGGAGGAGTGGGGAATCCAACCCGGTTCTCCCAGATAAGAGAGCTCTGGCTGACCCAAGGCCATTCCAGCCGGTGCAAGTGGAGGAGTGGGGAATCCAACCCGGTTCTCCCAGATAAGAGAGCTCTGGCTGACCCAAGGCCATTCCAGCAGGTGCAAGTGGAGGAGTGGGGAATCAAACCCGGTTCTCCCAGATAAGAGAGCTCTGGCTGACCCAAGGCCATTCCAGCAGGTGCAAGTGGAGGAGTGGGGAATCAAACCCGGTTCTCCCAGATAAGAGAGCTATGGCTGACCCAAGGCCATTCCAGCAGGTGCAAGTGGAGGAGTGGGGAATCAAACCTGGTTCTCCCAGATAAGAGCTCTGGCTGACCCAAGGCCATTCCAGCAGGTGCAAGTGGAGGAGTGGGGAATCCAACCCGGTTCTCCCAGATAAGAGAGCTCTGGCTGACCCAAGGCCATTCCAGCAGGTGCAAGTGGAGGAGTGGGGAATCCAACCCGGTTCTCCCAGATAAGAGAGCTCTGGCTGACCCAAGGCCATTCCAGCAGGTGCAAGTGGAGGAGTGGGGAATCCAACCCGGTTCTCCCAGATAAGAGAGCTATGGCTGACCCAAGGCCATTTCAGCAGCTGCAAGTGGAGGAGTGGGGAATCCAACCCGGTTCTCCCAGATAAGAGAGCTCTGGCTGACCCAAGGCCATTCCAGCAGGTGCAAGTGGAGGAGTGGGGAATCCAACCCGGTTCTCCCAGATAAGAGAGCTCTGGCTGACCCAAGGCCATTCCAGCAGGTGCAAGTGGAGGAGTGGGGAATCCAACCCGGTTCTCCCAGATAAGAGAGCTCTGGCTGACCCAAGGCCATTCCAGCAGGTGCAAGTGGAGGAGTGGGGAATCCAACCCGGTTCTCCCAGATAAGAGAGCTCTGGCTGACCCAAGGCCATTCCAGCAGGTGCAAGTGGAGGAGTGGGGAATCCAACCCGGTTCTCCCAGATAAGAGAGCTCTGGCTGACCCAAGGCCATTCCAGCAGCTGCAAGTGGAGGAGTGGGGAATCCAACCCGGTTCTCCCAGATAAGAGAGCTCTGGCTGACCCAAGGCCATTCCAGCAGCTGCAAGTGGAGGAGTGGGGAATCCAACCCGGTTCTCCCAGATAAGAGAGCTCTGGCTGACCCAAGGCCATTCCAGCAGCTGCAAGTGGAGGAGTGGGGAATCCAACCCGGTTCTCCCAGATAAGAGAGCTATGGCTGACCCAAGGCCATTCCAGCAGCTGCAAGTGGAGGAGTGGGGAATCAAACCCGGTTCTCCGTACACTTAACCACTACACCAAACTGGCTCTCATCAATTAAAACAGCATCATAAAAGCAGGTATTGTCAATCACAGGCAACACGGTAAAGAATCATGCAAATATTGGCAGCAAAACCACGCAACAGCATGTAGACTAGCAGCTGTCAACACAACAAAAGCCACCGTGGTGATAAGACGTTGGGGAAGGCGATGGCTTTCACAGGACACCCGCTGGGTTAAAAGCTGGGTGAAAGAGCTCCATCTCGCATGTCCTGAAAAACCTGGATAAGTCCCACATGGCCTGGATCTCCAGCGGGAGTTCATTCCACCAGGTAGGAGCCCAACACCAAAAAGGCCCCGGCCCTCGTCAAAGCCAGTCAGGCATCTTTAGAGCCAGGGTTCACAAGAAGTTGTTGTGTAGCAGACCTAAGAACCCGGGGCAGGGGGTGGGGAGCTCATATCGGTAGAGGCAGTCCCGGATAATTCTCAAGTGGTGGATTCTAAGGTTTGTGCCATCACAGGTGAGTCACTCCCTAGCATTTGCCCTGTGATTGGGAGTGGATTCTTAGGTTCACGCCGTAACTTGTTCCTTATAGCATTTGCCCTGTAATTGGGAGGTGGCAGCATCTGTTTTGGCACCCTTCCTTTTCCTGATATCAGCAGGGTATGGCCAATGAGTCCCTGCTTCTGTGTTGAGAACAGAACAGAACTTGGTATTGGGGTGGGGGGGGGCAGCTGAGCAAAGGAACCAGAGAGCTGCCGAAACGAACCAGTCACCCGCGCTTGTCCATTGTTAGATTCAAGTCCAGTAGCCCCTTACAGATTCCAGTCCAGTAGCCCCTTACAGTAGCCCCATAAGACAACAATTGACTTCACAAAGGGAGCTCTGACTCTTTGAAGGGAGTCGCAAAGGGAACTCTGACTCGTAAGACAACAATTACAGTAATAGGATTGTTCTCTTAACAAGAATAAAGGCGACCCAAGCGGAGTGTCCTTTTTGTGCTTCAGTTATAAAAAGTTGTAGCAGGTTAGGAAACAGGCAGAGATTAGAGAAAAATGCAGCAGTGTCCTTCAGGAAACCAGTTTACAGGCTCTGTCACTCTGTTTCTCTCTCTCCTGGCTACCTGTTGTGTTCCGAGTTCGCTTCAAGGTGTTGGTATTGACTTTTAAAGCCCTTTATGGTCAGGGACCTGCCTATCTACGGGACCGCCTTTCTCCATATATTCCCCAGAGAGCACTGCGTTCAGGGGCAAAAAACTTACTGTCCGCCCCCGGACCAAAAGAAGTCAGGTTATGTGTGACAAGGTCTAGGGCTTTTTCGGTGGCAGCACCAGAGCTTTGGAATACCCTTCCGGAAGCCATAAGGGCCCTGCGGGATCTGTCTGCGTTCCGCAGGGCCTGTAAGACCGAATTGTTCAAGCAGGCCTTCGATGCTTGACGGAAAGAGGGCTGCCACCGGACATCACAGAGAATGCCGGTGATCACTGTTCGGAATTCAACGCCGCCTATATTGTACGGATGCAGCACTATAGAATGGTTTTTAAAATTGTAACCTGTTTTTAAAAATTGAAATATGTAAATATGGTTTTATATGTTTTATTGGTTTAACTGTATTGACATGATGTTGTGAGCCGCCCTGAGTCCGCTTGCGGAGAGGGCGGGATATAAGTTGAACGTAATAAAATAAATGAATAAATAAATAAATAATCTCCCCTTTCTGTCTTTCTCTATCCTCTCTCTCTCTCCCCTTTCTCTCTCTGTCTCTCTCGCTCCTCTCTCTTTGTTCGTTCCTCCTCCCATTTGAAGCTAAAAGTTCTTGAAACTTTCCACAACTCTTTTCCCATCACTGTTTCAACTTCAGTTTAGGAAACCCGGCCTAAGCGCCTTCAGTAAGCAAAGCTGCTTTCTCCCAAGAGAAGCAGCGTGACTTCCAGACTCCACAATCTGTGGTCTCAGGAATTGAGGCAGTAGGGTGTCTTCACCCAATAAGGCTTGTTGGCACTCTCGATCTCCTGTATTTTTCTCTGCTTTCTCTCGCACCAGTGACCCGGGAGAAAAGGACCGATTTGGAAAAGGGCCAGACGCATCGAAACGTTTTCCTGTGCAAAGTGATTGGGTCCCCGGGAGTCGGCAAGTCGGCCTTCCTTCAGAACTTCCTTGGGAGGAACCTGGTGGTGAGCCTCCGGCGTCCTTTTCTCGCTTTCCGTTTGCAGGGGTGAAGGAGACTTTAAGGCCTGCCCGTTTCCTCTGCCCTAGCTTGAAGGCCGAGACAAAAAAACTACTGCGCAAAAGGCTTATGAAAAACACACTAATGTATACACACAATCTCGTTAATCTCATAAGGCAATGTCAATTGCACGCATTCAAAAAACCTATCTCCGAACCGGCTGCTTTTACACCTGTCATATCTCCAGTTATTCAGAGTCACTTTCGCAGTCCACAACGCCGCGTTAGGCACGATCCAGACAAGATTCAAAAAGCCCAGGAACATGTGCCAAGAAGGAGAATGCCTTGCTTTTCATGCTGTTAAAGCGATAAGAATACTCACCGTATTGATCGGAACGGCTCCAGAGGGAACTTATGGGATACACTTCCCTGAGCTGGCGGAAGTGTCAAGAATCGGCTTATTTTGCTGCAAGAAGTTTCATCCCTGGGCTTTTTTTAATCTCGTCTGGATGGCGCCTAATGTAGTGCTGTGGACCGTGAAAGTGACTCTGAATACTTTCTGGAGATACTGGAGAGCCAGTTTGGTGTAGTGGTTATGTGTGCAGACTCTTATCTGGGAGAACCGGATTTGATTCCCCACTCCTCCACTTGCACCTGCTAGCATGGCCTTGGGTCAGCCATAGCTCTGGCAGAGGTTGTCCTTGAAAGGGCAGCTGCTGTGAGAGCCCTCTCCAGCCCCACCCACCTCACAGGGTGTCTGTTGTGGGAGAGGAAGGGAAAGGAGATTGTGAGCCGTTCTGAGACTCTTTGGAGTGGAGGGCGGGATATAAATCCAATATCTTCATCTACCTCACAGGGTGTCTGTTGTGGGGGAGGAAGGGAAAGGAGATTGTGAGCCGCTCTGAGACTCTTCGGAGTGGGAGGGCGGGATATAAATCCAATCTCTTCATCTACCTCACAGGGTGTCTGTTGTGGGGGAGGAAGGGAAAGGAGATTGTGAGCCGCTCTGAGACTCTTCGGAGTGGAGGGCGGGATATAAATCCAATCTCTTCATCTACCTCACAGGGTGTCTGTTGTGGGGGAGGAAGGGAAAGGAGATTGTGAGCCGCTCTGAGACTCTTCGGAGTGGAGGGCGGGATATAAATCCAATCTCTTCATCTACCTCACAGGGTGTCTGTTGTGGGGGGAGGAAGGTAAAGGAGATTGTGAGGCACTCCGAGACTCTTCGGAGTGGAGGGCGGGATATAAATCCAATATCTTCATCTACCTCACAGGGTGTCTGATGTGACGGAGGAAGATAAAGGAGATTGTGAGCCGCTCTGAGACTCTTCGGAGTGGAGGGCGGGATATAAATCCAATATCTTCATCTACCTCACAGGGTGTCTGTTGTGGGGGAGGAAGGGAAAGGAGATTGTGAGCCGCTCTGAGACTCTTCGGAGTGGAGGGCGGGATAGAAATCCAATATCTTCATCTACCTCACAGGGTGTCTGTTGTGGGGGAGGAAGGGAAAGGAGATTGTGAGCCGCTCTGAGACTCTTCAGAGTGGAGGGCGGGATATAAATCCAATATCTTCTTCTTCTGAATAATTGGAGGTATAACAGGTGTAAAACCAGCAGCTTCGGAGACGGACAGCATCGGTTTTTGGAATGTGTGCAATTGACGTTGTTTTTCGAAATCAACGAGATTGCGTGTATAAATGAGTGTATTTTTCATCAGCCTTTTGCACAGTAGTTTTTTTGGTTTCTGCTTGACACACTGTGTGTTCCTGTTGATTTTGCTAGCCTGGAGGCCAGCGGGACTGTGCCAGGGCTTTGAAGAAGAAAAAGATATTGGATTTATATCCCGCCCTCCACGCCGAATCTCAGAGTCTCAGAACGGCTCACAATCTTCCTCCCCCACAAACCTGTGAAGTGGGTGAGGCTGAGAGGGCTCTCACAGCAGATGCCCTTTCAAGGACAACTCCCGCGAGAGCTATGGCTGACCCAAGGCCATGCCAGCAGCCGCAAGTGGAGGAGTGGGGAATCAAACTCGGTTCTCCCCGATAAGAGTCTGCACACTTAACCACTACGCCAAACTGGCTCTCTTTGGGGTGCAACCTGAACAGACACCCCTTCTGGAACAGGCTCGCCCTGGGCTCCAGAGTCCAAGTCCATTTTGGAACCTTCAGAAGCCGTGACTTTACATATGGGCTTAGAGCAGCGAACCCCCTAAGTCTCCTGCGTTTCCTTCTGTCTCCAGGCCCAAAAGAAGTCCCCCGGTGGGCAGACGGCCTATACAATCAACACAGTGCAAGTCAACGGCCAAGAGAAGTATTTAATAGTAAGTCTAACAAAACGTAATGCATTTCCTTGTGTTTCTTACATCAGATCACAACCAATGTTCCCTCTAAGCTGAGTTTGTGTGATCTAGCTCACAGTTTTTTTTAGCCTCTGGCTCACACATTTGGTATGGTCTTACCTCAGCCTGCTCAGGGATGGCCCCAAAACAGACTAATTTATGCAGTCACTCACAGCTTTTATGCTCAGTACCTCACAAAGTGGAAAGTTCGTTCGCAAGACTCCACAGCTTAGAGGGAACACGGATCACAACAGCTGTTTTTTCAGCTAAATGCAGCGTTTTCTTTGCCGGCGGTAGTTTGTTGAACCAAGGGAGTCTGTTCAGCATAACAATTCTAGCTTTTTGGGGGGGAAGGATTGATATTAAATGCATCAGGTTCAGAGTTACTGAAATGTGTCCTGGTTCCGGGGAACGGTAGCTTTTGCGACGTGAGAGGCTGACGAAGAACTCCAGAGAGTGGGGTGGCGTTTTTAGCTCCGAGGCCCTCAAGGTGGGAGCGAGGGGCGAAAATTCCCAGCATGTCCAAAATGGAATTCGTGGATGGGATTCTGGAAAGGAGAGGAAGCTGTTGTGAGCTTGGGGTGTGTGGTGCTTTAATAGACCTTACCCTTATCTGTTTAAGACATTGTGCTCCATTCAAGCCCAGTCTGCAGTCTCTTGGGACTCCTGCCTTTTAAAAAGCCTGATTTCAAGGGCACACAATGCCATGCAGGTTCAGTGCTTCACTAGGAGCTTTTCTTAGGTACGAAGCATAAACAAATCACCAACAAGGTCTGGCAAGACAATATAGCTGGGGTGGCCACATTGTGGCTCGGGAACGCTTTCCCACATATCGTGTGGCTCTCGAAGCCCCGCCCCGCATCCCCACCCCGTCAGCCGGCTTGGAGAAGGCATTTCTCTCTTTGAATCACTTCTCTGTGCCGAGCCAGCTGGTGGCTTGGAGAATGCGTTTAAAGTTAAAGTTGCTTTCTTTCCACTTCTCCCTCCTCCCTCTCCCATCTCCCTCCCTCCCTCTCTCCCTTCCTCCCTCTCTCCCTCCCTCCCTTCCTCCCTCCCTCTCTCTCTCCCCCTTCCTCCCTCCCTCTCTCTCTCCCTTCCTCCCTCTCTCTCTCCCTTCCTCCCTCCCTCTCTCTCTCCCTCCCTCTCCCTCCCTCTCTCCCTCTTTCCCTCCCTCTTTCCCTCTTTCCCTCCCTCCCTCTCTCCCTTCCTCCCTCTCTCTCTCCCTTCCTCCCTCTCTCTCTCCCTTCCTCCCTCCCTCTCTCTCTCCCTCCCTCTCTCCCTCCCTCCCCCTTCCTCCCTCCCTCTCTCTCTCCCCCTTCCTCCCTCCCTCTCTCTCTCCCTTCCTCCCTTCTCTCTCCCTTCCTCCCTCCCTCTCTCCCTCCCTCCCTCCCTCCCCCTTCCTCCCTCCCCTCTCTCTCTCCCCCTTCCTCCCTCCCTCTCTCTCTCCCTCCCTCCCTCCCTCTCTCTCTCCCTTCCTCCCTTCTCTCTCCCTTCCTCCCTCCCTCTCTCCCTCCCTCCCTCCCTCCCCCTTCCTCCCTCCCTCTCTCTCTCCCCCTTCCTCCCTCCCTCTCTCTCTCCCTCCCTCCCTCTCTCCCTCTTTCCCTTCCTCCCTCCCTCCCTCCTTCTCTTGTGGTTCTCAAACATCTGACATTTATTCTATGTGGCTCTTATGTTAAGCAAGTTTGGCCACCCCTGCAATATAGCATTAAAGACAGCAGGCATCATATACCAATTCTCCGCCCTGTTATCCTCCTGCTTCTGTTGCAAAAGTCCTTTAGCATCTGCTATAAAGTCATAAGTACTCGGTATCCATTCCTCCTGCTTTCTTCTCGTCCTCGCCTTCTGTTGGCTGCGGGAATGAAAGTACTGTTTAAAAGCAGTATTTCTTGGCCTTTTGGCTATGATCAAGCGTAGTAGGCAGCTGTTGGTGTCAGGAAGACGGGGCCAATTTTAAAACCTACGTCCTGGATTTCTTTCAATAAAGCAAAGTTGACCAGGCTCTTCTGAAAGTTAACAAAACGACAGGTTGTTCATTTTCTTTGTGATCCATTAGCACTGCAGGCGAATTACCTAAAGGGCCCCTTGGGGAGGCTACCGTAATAAAGAATCTGCTCACTGCAGCGAAAACCGTCTTCACAGCCATGTAGGAGAGCAGACCACGCCCTCCGCCAATCCCCAGACGGGTTCCCAAAATAAGGACAGACACTGCAACGACTGGCCTGACCTATTTATAGCACAAACCACCTGGGGAACGAGACCCATTGATTGGAAAATGGCCGTCATCCATAATGTATTTGCGTGGCATTTTTAAAGATAATCTCAGCGCCGCGTGCGGTTGTCACAGACCGTTGTGTCATTGTTCGCGATATTGGCATCTTTAACCTATTTGAATGTCTCCTTTGGGAAGCCGGTTCAGGAAAATGCGTTTTCAATTTCTATCTCAAATGTCTTGTTACACAACCGGCATAGGGGTTGACACCATCGTGGGTGGTTGAGTCACCAGATAAGGAAGGCTGACCTGACCAGATTGTGGCAGCTTTGGTAGCAGAGTAGAAAAGGGCAACCAGTTTGAGCCAGTTTGGTGTAGTGGTTAAGTGTGCAGACTCTTATCTGGGAGAACCGGGTTTGATTCCCCACTTCTCCACTTGCACCTGCTAGCATGGCCTTGGGTCAGCCATAGCTCTCTGGCAGAGGTTGTCCTTGAAAGGGCAGCTGCTGTGAGAGCCCTCTCCAGCCCCACCCACCTCACAAGGTGTCTGTTGTGCGGGAGGAAGGTAAAGGAGATTATGAGCTGCTCTGAGACTCTTTGGAGTGGAGGGTGGGATATAAATCCAATATCTTCAACTACCTCACAGGGTGTCTGTTGTGTGTGGGTGGGGGGAAGGTAAAGGAGATTGTGAGCTGCTCTGAGACTCTTTGGAGTGGAGGGCGGGATATAAGTCCAATATCTTCACCTGCCTCACAGGGTGTCTGTTGTGGGGGAGGAAGGTAAAGGAGATTGTGAGCCACCCTGAGACTCTTCAGAGTGGAGGGCGGGATATAAATCCAATATCTTCATCTACCTCACAGGGTGTCTGTTGTGGGGGAGGAAGATAAAGGAGATTGTGAGCCATTCGGAGACTCTTTGGAGTGGAGGGCGGGATATAAATCCAATATCTTCTTCAACCATGTCTGTTCACGTGTCCCCCCCCCCCTTTCCGTTTGTGAGCCCTGCTTATTGTCTTCCCCCTAGAGGGGCAGGAAATCTGGTTGACCATGGTGGGAAATGGGATGCTGGATTAGAGAGACACCGCTCCCTCCACCCAGGATACAATCCAGCAAGGCTTTTCTTAAGTTTGTGACCTAAGTCCTTACCCTGAGAAGCATGCTGCCTATACGAGGGAGAGAACAGAGGAACAAAAAAGGTGGTAAAGGTGCGGTGTAGACCTGGGGTGTCAAACTCATTTGTTATGAGAGCCGGATCTGACATAAATGAGACTTTGTCAGGCCGGGTCATGCTGTGTTGGGCTGGGCCATGTGTGTACCTGTTTCAGATTAGGTAGCTGAGATATAAACTTCACATAGAAGCAGACAATTAAATATTTTTTAAAAAAAATACAATTAAATACAATTAAATATTTTTTTTAAAAAAACCCTTAAAATAAAAACATGCTTAAAACATTAGCCCTTGTTGGTCTTAAAGGTGCTTTCTTTGTATTTCTCCCATGGGATCCAGGGAGCTGGGTTATGGAAGCTCTGGCTCTTTCCTTCCTTTCCCAGGGGACCAGGAAGGGGAGGAGCCTCAGCCAATAGAAGAGAGGCTCAGCTTAGTTATTCTGCTGTGTGATTAAGAGAGCTTGGCAAAGCAAGCTCTCTCTCCTCCCTAAAGGAGGAGCCTCTGCCAATGGAGAAAATAGAGGCTTTGCTCTGTAGCTCCTGTGCAGTTGAGCAAGCCTGGCAAAGCAAGCTGTGATGCAGAAGGAAGCAAATGACAGCCAGTTGCTCAGAGGCCTGTTAGGAGCCCTCCGGGGGCCTGATTCGGCCCCCGGGTTGCATGTTTGACACCCCTGGTGTAGACGGCAGGGCCATAGGTAACAATTCAGAGAATCACACCCAGCATTTGCAGATTATCACTTGACAGTGGATACACACTTGGGGATTTCTGTCACAAGAGAAACAATCGTATTCCCCCCTTTTTTCACAGTAAGCTATTGAGGAATATTTAAAAAGCCAGAAAATTGTGTATGGAGAGGGTGATCTCCTTTGATTTCTCCCCAGCTGCAGGAGATGGAGGCAGAGGTGGAGTTCACAAAGGTGTCCGATGCCTCTTGCGACGTAGCCTGCTTGCTGTACGACGCGACAGACTACAAGTCTTTCAACTACTGTGCCAGTATTTATAAGGTAATCTTGCATCCCCTTTCCGCCAGCTTGGGGGGGTGGGGATGAGCGTCTCCTCTGATTCGTGCAAACCGAACCCAAGTTCCAGGTTAAGCATCTGGGGCAGAGGTCCATCAATGGCTATTAACCTCAAGGTATAGAGGGAACACTGGGGCAGGGACGCTCCGCATTCTTGGTGCTTGGGCGGGACCACAGTGGCAGGGCTTCTGGAGCAGCAGCCCTTCTGGTTGGCCTTCTCATGGCATCCGGGTTTTTTTGGCCACTGTGTGACACAGAACGTTGGACTGGATGGGCCTGATCCAACATGACTTCTCTTATGTCTGGAGCAATGATGCTGTATATTCTTGGTGCTTGGGGGCGTGGGAGGGCTTCTGGAGTTCTGATCCTGCTGGTGGACCTCTTGATGGCACCAGGGTTTTGGCCACTGTGTGACTGAGTGTTGGGTTGGATGGGCTATTGGCCTGATCCTACATGTATTCTCTTATGTTACTATGTCTTGGGCAGTGATGCTCTGGACTCTTGGTGCTTGGGGGGCACAGTGGGAGGGCTTCTGGAGTTCTGGCCCCACTGGTGGACCTCCTGATTGCACCTGGATTTTGGCCACTGTGTGTCACAGAGTGTTGGATTGGATGGCCCCACTCGTGGACCTACTGATTGCAGCTGGGTTTTGGCCACTGTGTGTCACAGAGTATTGGATTGGATGGCCCCACTGGTGGACCTCTTGATGGCACTTGGGTTTTTTGACCACTGTGTGACACAGAATGTTGGACTGGATGGGCCATTGGCCTGATCCAACATGGCTTCTCTTATGTTCCTATGTTTGAGGAGTGATGTTCTGTCTTCTTGGTGCTGTGGGGGGCACAATATGAGGACTTCTGGAGTTCTGGCTTGCTGGTGGATCTCCTGATAGCCCCTGGGTTTTGGCCACTGTTGGACTGGATGGGCCATTGGCCAGATCCAACATGGCTTCCCTTATCTTCTTACGAGCTATGAGAACTGTGGGCTCTGGCTGTTCCCAGGAAAGACGTCAGTTGAGTGGACAGGGAGCGATTCGATCCTTTGGCAGCCCACTCACAGAGGATGCCCATCTTAAGAAGTAACCCCCCCTTATCTCTCCCTTCTGCAGCAACACTACATGGACGGCCAGATCCCTTGCCTCTTCGTGGCCGCCAAGTCGGATCTACCGCAGACGTCGCCACTACGGGGCTTCTCGCCAGCCGAGTTCTGCTACAAGCACCGCCTCCCGCCGCCACTCCATTTCACCTGCAATGCCCACGGTGCCCCCAACTCCGCCATCTATGCCAAGCTGGCCACAGCCGCTACCTTCCCGTTAGTACCTTTCTGACCCCTCTCACGCGAGCAGCACTGGGCTTTGGGCATGCCGCTCGGGACAAATGGAGAACTTTCGGTGCTTGAAACACCAGGTGGAAACATACGAATTTGCTACTATTTCAGGCTATCCAAAACCAGACGCCTGGAGGCAGACAAAGGCATCCTCTCCCAGTCTAGCCAGGGAAGAGATCTGTGCCTGCTGCGTGATTATCAGAAGTGGATGTTGCAAGGCATCGCAAAGGGGGCTGCTGGCTCAGTGGCAGAGCTCCTGCCTGGCATCCAGAAGGCCCCTGGTTCAATCCCCGCCTTCGCCAATTAAAGGCGTCTCGTGCGGTGGAGAAGAGAGGGCTGGGGCTGAGCACCCACCACAGTCGCTGCCGATTGGAGTGGTCTGCTCTGAACTAAATAGACCAATACTTTGGCTTGATATTGGGCCATTTTGTGTGTTCCAGCGGTTAAGAACATAAACAGAGCCTGCTGGATCAGGCCAGTGGTCCCTCTTGTTCAGCCTCCTATCTCACACAGGGAGCAGCCCGTTTCTCTGGAGGGCCAACAGCAAGGCAGAGAGGCTGAGGCCTTCTTAAGAGCATCAGAAGAGCCCTGCTGGATCAGACCGGTGGTCCATGTAGTCCAGCTTTCCGGCTCTCACAGTGGCCGACCAGTTCCTCTGGAGGGCCAGCAACAGGGCAGAGAGACTGAGGCCTTCTTAAGAGCATCAGAAGAGCCCTGCTGGATCAGACCAGTGAAGGTCCATCTAGTCCAGCCTCCTGTCTCACACAGGGGCCAACCAGTTCCTCTGCATAGCCAACCACAGGGCATAGAGACTGAGGCCTTCCTTTGATAAGAACATCAGAAGAGCCTTGCTGAATCAGACTAGGGTCCATCTAGTCCAGCATCCTGTCTCATACCAGTTCCCCTGGAGGTCCAACTACAGGGCAGAGAGGTTGAGGCTTTCCCCAGTAAGAGCATCAAAGGATCAGACCAGGGAGGGTCCAAATAGTCCAGCCTCTTGACTCACACAGTGGCCAACCAGTTCCTTTGGAGGACCAACAACAGGGCAGAGAGGCAGAGGCCTTCCTCTGATGCTGCCTCCTGGCTCTGGGATTAAGAGGCTTGGTGCATCTGAATGTAGAGGTTCCCCTCAGTCACCATGGTTAATAGCCACTATCGCTCCCCTCCCATCTATTTTTCCTTCCTTCCTTCCTTCCTTCCTTTCCGCCTTCCTTCCTTTCCGCCTTCCTTCCTTCCTTCCCGCCTTCCTTCCTTCCTTCCCTCCTTCCCGCCTTCCTTCCTTCCCGCCTGCCTTCCTTCCTTCCTTCCTTCCTTCCTTCCCGCCTTCCTTCCTTCCTTCCTTCCCGCCTTCCTTCCTTCCTTCCTTCCTTCCTTCCTTCCTTCCTTCCTTCCTTCCTTCCTTCCTTCCTTCCTTCCTTCCTTCCTTCCTTCCCTCCTTCCTTCCTTCCTTCCTTCCTTCCTTCCCACCTTCCTTCCCGCCTTCCTTCCCGCCTTCCTTCCTTCCTTCCCGCCTTCCTTCCTTCCTTCCTTCCCGCCTTCCTTCCTTCCTTCCTTCCTTCCTTCCTTCCTTCCTTCCTTCCTTCCTTCCTTCCTTCCTTCCTTCCTTCCTTCCTTCCTTCCTTCCTCCCTCCCTCCCTCCCTCCCTCCCTCCCTCCCTCCCTCCCTCCCTCCCTCCCTTCCCGCCTTCCTTCCTTCCCGCCTTCCTTCCTTCCTCCCTTCCCGCCTTCCTTCCTTCCTCCCTTCCCGCCTTCCTTCCTTCCTTCCTTCCTTCCTTCCTTCCTTCCTTCCTTCCTTCCTTCCTTCCTTCCTTCCTTCCTTCCTTCCTTCCTTCCTTCCTTCCTTCCTTCCTTCCTGCCTTGTGGCTCTCAGACATCTGACATTCCTGTCTTGCAGCTCTCAAACATCAGATGTTTGTTCTACGTGGCTCTTCCATGAAGGAAGTTCAGCCACCCTTGATCCAGCCGATTTCCCTAACCTGTCGAGCCCCCGGCTTCTGCCGGCTGGCAGAGAGGTGAGCCCTTCCCCCCACAGAGGGCCAGAAATCCATTATTTATACTCGGCTAAACCCAAAAGGGCAGGGGAGAGAGAGCCAGTCCTGAGCCTTCCGTTGAAAAGCTTTATTTATTTATACAGCCTTTCTTTCATTCTGCCTAATGCACATGACCCTGCGAAGATGAAGCAGTGGGAGACGTGCAACGAAAGGCTAGTTGCGGCGGCCGGGGGGGGGGGCAACCCCTCCTAGAATAGTGTCTTTTCTCCTTTTATAAAATCTATTTTCATCTTCTTCCCTAATGTTTACCTTTTCCTTGGCTGGGTGCATAAAGCAGGGTGGGTAAAGGGAACAGGTATAGGCAGGGCTTTTTTGTAGCAGGAGCTCCTTTGCATATTAGGCCACACACCCCTGATGTAGCCAATCCTCCAAGAGCTTACAGGGCTCTTCCTACAGGGTTTATTGTAAGCTCCAGGACGATTGGCTACATCAAGGGAGTGTAGCCTAATATGCAAAGGAATTCGTGCTGCAAAAAAAAAAAAAAACCAAACCCCCTTTGTGTAGAGATGTGTGCATCAAAGCTGAAAAAGGGGGGAGTGTCCCCACCCCAGCTTCTTTTCCGAGTTGGGTTTGACCACTTTCCACCAAGTAAAGGCGGCCCGTGAGCCTCCTCCGGCTTTCAGACCACTGGACAGTTGTCTGGGAACATCAGCTGGAAGGCCTCTGCTTCTCAAAATGGGAGGCATAAGGATATAAGAAGAGCTTTGCAGGATCGTGCCAGATATTCTTCCCGTTTTACACGGACGCCAGGCAGCTTGCTAGGCGGCCAGACAAGCAGGGCGTGGAGGCTGCCGCAGCTTGCCTTCAGTCACACAGAGAAGATCCTCGTGCTGTGGAGGTAGCTGCTGCCCAAACTGTTTTTCAAAAAGGCCTTGCTGGGCAAAAGTCTCACCCTGCCGTGCCCTGAAAACACCTGGCAGGCGCCAGAAAAGCTGCTGGCAAGCGTCCTGGGGCATCATGTCATAAACCCCTGTCTTAAACCAGGAGTCAAACATCTGGCCCATCGTGTCATAAACCCCTGCCTTAAACCAGGAGTGTCAAACATCTGGCTAATCAGACCCCCGATCAACTGGCTGTCATCTGCTTCCTTCTCCCTCTCTCACTTCCTTCTGTGTAACAGCTTGTTTTGCAAGACTTCCTCAATTGACCGGAGCTGCAGAGCAAAAACTTCATTTTCTCCATTGGCTGAGGCTCCTCCCTTGGGGAGGAGGGCGAGGAGAAAGAGCTTGCTTTGTCAGGCTGTCACAATCACACAGCAGAGCTACTGAGCCCAGCCTTCTATTGGCTGAGGCTCCTCCCCATCCTGGTCCCCTGGGGAAGGAAGGAAAGAGCCGGAACTTCCTTTGCCCAGTTCCCTGGATCCCATGGCAGAAATACAAAAAAAGCACCTTTAAGACCAATGAGTGCTAACATTTTAAGGATGTTTTAAGTTTTTTAAAATATATATATTTGTGTTCTTTATAAAATTTATATTTCTGCTACCTAATCTTAAACAGGTACACACATGGCCCGGCCCAGCATAGCTCGGCCCAACAAGGTCTCATTTATGTCAGATCCGGCCCTCATAACAAATGAGTCCGACACCCCTGCTTTAGACCGAGTGGAGGTTCTTTCTCTCCACGGCCGGAGAACACGTCGATTTCGATCTTCGTCTCTCCACCCTCCTTCTGAGATCCTGTCTGTCTTGTCTTCCAGGCACCTGAACGACATCGACTTGGGAGCCGCCTCCTTCTGGATCCGGGTGGCCTTGGGGGCCACGGTGGCCGCCGTGGTCGGGGTCACTCTCTACAAGGCCATGGCAAAGAACAAGTGATAGAAGAAAGGGAGCTGGAGCCCTCCACTGTTCCTCTGCCCGTCTCGGGAAAAAACGGCTTCGTTTCTCCCGGACGAGAGGGAGAAATGGGGAGGGAGAACTTGATGGGAACTGGAAGAACTAACTCATTTCCCCTACCCCCCCTCCCTTTCCTCCGCACCACCGCGGTGGGAGCAGGAAGACCACCCTAGCACCAGCAGAAATAGCCAACGAGTCGTGCTGCTGGCGGGGGCAGAGGCTCGTCTTCATTTCCATCTCCCCTGTATCTTTCCCACACTCAGGGAGTGCCCCCCATACACAACCTTACCAGCGCTTCAGGTACCCCGTAATACACTCTGCTGCTAGACGCATCTCGAGGCCAGCCTTCCTTTAATTTATTTTGAGTTTTCCTCCTTTTATTTTTAAACCACATCCGAAGATCTTCGAAGCGAGGCGGTTGCCGTGTTTCAACAAAGCAGGTGTGTGTGCGTTTTTTGTTTTTTAAAATGTTTTAAGGTTGCTCCAGGCCTTGAGAAACAGGATGTGTTGTTCAGCTGTATCGGGCTGCCGCCACGGGATTCTCTCCTAAACTTCAAATTTTGTAGGGAAGAGGCCATTTTGTGCACACAGCCACGAACTCTGGAAGGCTGAAGCTTTGTGGGACGTTTTCAGAGGATTCTCAAAGGGTTTCGCATGGGGTTGTGGTTTCCACTGCTTAAATGGAGGCCTTTACGGGAACACAAATGACAAAGCATGTGCACCTCAGGCATCCCTCTGTTGGTACTAATGTCCTGCGTCACATTCCCTTTGGGTAGTCGCGCCGGGCCTCGTCGCTGTGGTGATTTTGAAGCCCCTCGTAGCCCTGATTCTCTTGGGCAAGGCTAAAGCAGGCAGTCTGAGGCCTCGAGCGGCCTACTGCGGGGCTAAAACCTGCAGAGGGAGCACTGGACCGTTGCTAAGCAACCACCCACTCCTTCCATCGTGTCGGCTGCTTCTGCCCACCGTAGGCCGGGTTTCAGTTTCAGGTCTTCTGGGGTGTTGGCAAGGACAGTTCCCATGGTGGAGAAAGGGGAGTAGTGGGGTACACCTCCCCTCCCCAAGTACACTTGGTCAATGTTTGAATAGTTGTCTCCCATGTGCTCACTTTTCAGACACTTTTGCGCTTTCGGCTGCAGCTTGGCACACAGATCTGAACGGGAGATGCTCACCTCTGAGGCAGCCATAAATTATATCTGCTGAATTTCTGTGCGTCCGGATGCTTGTTAAAGGTGCAAGAACTGAACCGTGACAATGGTGTGCGGGGGGCATACATCCAGCCAGTAGGTTTGTGCAGTGGTTGCTGCAGTCCCAGGGTCCCGCTCCGGTCTCCTGTGTATAGACGGTTGTGTAAATATGTACATGATAGAAGGAAATAACGCCAATGCTTTCCTTGGGCTGCTCAGCTCCAATTAAAAAGGGACGTCTTCAAAGGCAGGTTCGCTACGCTTCGTCCTTACGGCAGCTGGTTAAAGGCCTTTCTGTCCGGGGTCACACAGAGAGTAGTTGTGGTGAGGAATTTTCCTGCCATTTTCCGCCCCCCCCCCGGTCTTTCCTCTTCATTTTCCCTCTCAGCCGCTGTTGAAGGAGGCAGGTTTATTTAAGAGAGCCGATGGCATTTCATAATTTGAAAGCTACCTCTGGGCTCTTTTTCCTTATCTTCGAGCGTCACTGTCAAGTTCTGCGGCAGGCAGCGGCAAGGTCCTCTTACGAAACCTCTTGGCCGTCAGCACTTCCAGCATTAAAGTTCCTGGAGGCAGGCTAACGTCACTGAGGGACTCTTCACGGTACCACTCAAAGACCTGATTGTGCGTGTGGGAGACATGCTGTCTTCACCTCCGCTTTGCGAAGTCCGGAACTGAACCCAAAGTGTTCGTCAGCTCTGATTCTCCGCTAGGTTTCATGCTGAGGCTTTCTTGTACAGCTTCTCCGTCGACCACAGTGGGAGAGTCCGAGGGCCGTGCCTAGTTCCAGCCTCGAGATGTTCAGAGCGGATCCGCGCATCGCAAGGGATACGAGACTGGCGATTTCAGCGGCAGCCCTGTGGTCCTCATTGCGTGGGTCCCACCCTCGGTCTTCCATCCAGATCGGAAGCCACTCCCCTCTCGTTTTTGGCTTCTCTTAGTCGTTCCGTACAAGCACGTAGGCTGTTGGATTGTCAGTTTGATTCTGGTGTCTTGGTCACTTTGGAGAGCCAGAAAGGATTTCTGAGCAAGGACAAAGCAGATAATTCCCTTCTCCGGTTTCTAAGCCTCCGTCCCTTTGGCTCCTTTTTGGAACTGCCCTGCTTTTCACCTGTGCAACAGAGCCGAGGGAAACTGCTGCTCACTAAATGACTGATCCCAGCCTTTGGTGCGCGCGAGGAGAGATGGTGTGACTTGCAAAACGTTTGCATCTCTCCCCCAAAAGCTCACATTCCAGAGCGTCCGGTGACGAACATGTCTCTTTGTCCTGGGTCAGAATGTCTTGGGTACATTCCGGGCTCAGGGTAACCTTGGGAGTTTGGTTTCCTTGTAGCAGACAGACTGGGAAGGGCTGTGCGACCTCCCTGCCAGACCCATTCAGAAGGTCAGTGGCGGTCTCTCCAGCGCTGGTTGGAGGAGCTTACGGTAGTCAAAAGTCAAAGCAGCTGAGAGATGCTGGGGGTATGTGTATCCGTTGCTTATGGTTTGTCAACAAGTGATCTCTGCCTGTCCCAAAGCTTTGCTTTGTATATCTCTGCACGGTGGTCCCACGCCTGTAGGATAGTACCGTTCTGCTGTTCTGCTACATGGATAGAACCATACCCCAATCCAGGCCGGTGCACCAGCCTTTAGGCCAAGTATCTTTTCCTTACAACAATTCCTTAGTGTCTTGCTACCTCCCTTGTATCTCGTAGCTGGGGAAGACCGGAAGTATTAGATAAGCATATTGCCTGTTCTATACGAGAACTCTCAGGACCGGGGCGAGTGGGGGAGAAAGATACTGGCTGGGGATTGAAAAGAAGGGAGCACCTGAGTTTTGTGGAGGGGGGGGGTCAGATTTGGTTCACGGGGAGCCATTTCCAGTTAGCCCTGGGGATTGAGAGCTGCCCCACAACACGAGAGACAGCAGTTCTCACGGGTGTTCAGCAACGGCATGTCTCTCGGAAATAGCCCTTTTAAACTCAGGAAACGGATCGCTGGACCACAAATGGTGTCGCTCCTAGCAAAATTCTCAGCGCTCTCGGAATTTTGTTCGTTCATGCTCCAAAAAGTACCCATGCTTCGCCTTTTCTGCCGTCCGGACTAAAAAGAATATTCAGTGCTCGGTAGATTTTTGGTTGCCGGGCTTGGGGGATTTGCAATATACTCTTTTTGTGAATTAAAAAAAGCATCCATTGTAAAGCTATACATTCCATGTTGAAGGGAAAAGGGACCAGTGACAGGAAATGTGACCTGTAACCCCCTCTGCCCTGTGCGTTCATTCCCTCGGACCTCTGTCCTGTGCATTTTCTTGAAAAGAGCAGAGTCAGATTGGTCCACCACCATTCCAGCGTCTTCAGTGAAGGCCTGACACAGGATCTCACCGGAATTCTTTGTATCCTTGTGGCCTCTTCGATCGACACCTGTTTGGTCCTCTAAGGCTGCATTTGGTCTGGGCCAGTCCCTGGAAGTGAGCCATTCATTCTGGATTGATTGGGGCGAGCTCGCCTCGTCTCCATCCATCAGGCTTCCCTACTGATGCCGACTTGAAAAATGACTGAGTGATTGTTCTAGCCCTGATACGTCCATTGCCTTTTGAGTGCGTGAATCAGACCCAAAATACGGCCACGTTTACCTGTTAAACATATTGTCCCCCTCCCCCAATCTGGAGCCTAACGTGCTCACACAGCAACAGTGACGTGTTCTCCATCTGTGTACTGATTTCGATGCATTAAATACACAGTCAAGGACATCCCCATGGAGAAAGATGTTTACCTGCATGTGCAGAACTAGGACTATCTTTCCCTGAGAGCAGATATTTATACGGGAAGAGCATTCAGTCCCTCGAACACAGTGTCAAGGGGTGTAATCCGGGGACGCTTTTTCCATCGCACTTGTTGTTTGTGCAGCATGTGGGGCAAAGCTAACGGGAGAACTGGCCTTAAATATCGCTTGCAAAGGCTAACCATCATCAGCTGTATTGCACATAGGAACTGAGCTCCACGACCCGCCGGGATTCGTCAGAGATGGTCACAGTGCACCAGGGAATGTTGCACGCGTGCACGATTGCCTCTCTCCCCCTTCTCCATTGTGCGTCTGGCGTGTGTCGTGGCCTGATCCCCGGCGATTCAGAGCGAGGCCTGGGGAAAGGATGAAGCGAGCTTCCAGCTCATACCACTCCCTCATAGTCCCAATCTCTCTATGGCCATATAACTATCAGATGATGACTGGAATAAATTTTTATGCACCCAACGGTTTGTCTAGATTGTCTTTCTGGGGAAGGGGCGGGGGGGCTCACCGACACAATTTTAGAAGCAGTCGTCGTTCCTAAGAACGACAACTGCTGCAAAACCCTAATCCGGTTTGGCCACAACCGCTTGTTGCCCCCCTCCCGCCTTAGTGCTTAGTTCTCGTCGCCCTTTCTTACACAGCCAGGAAATGCTGATTGCTGTTTTGGGGTCAGGAAGTAATTTTCTCCAGTCCAGTTCGTCCAGGGATCCTGGAAGTTTTTGCCATCTTCTGGGCACGGAACAGGAGTCACTGGATGTGTGTGTTGGGGGAGGTATTTGTGAAGTTCCTGCATTGTTCCAGAGGGTTGGATTAGATGACCTTGGAGGTCCCTTCCAACTCTATGATTCTATACCGTACCAGGGTCATGACACGGAGGAAGACGTTGACAAATCACCTCTGAATGTCTCTTGCCTTGAAAACCCCCTTTGGTCTTTGAGGTAGATAGGCATAGAGCTACTTACAATCGTATATCCAGACAGTTCTGAAAGTCCTACTGCGAAAGGTATTCCCTCTTTACAAACAGAGCGGTTCCTCAGTGGAACAGACTTCCTCAGGAGGTGATAGGCTCTTCTTCCATGGAGGTTTTTAAACAGAGGCTAGATGGCCGTCTGACAGCTGTGCTGATTCTGTGAAGAAGAGCAGGAAGGGTTGCATCTGTGCTTAGTTCTCGTGGCCCTTCTTTACCCGCCCTGAGAAATGCTTTGGGGTCAGGCAGTGATTTTCTCCAGGACAGTTTGGCCAGGGATCCTGGAGGTTTTTGCTGTCTTCTGGGCATGGAGCAGGGGTCACTGGGGATATGGCGGTGGGGTGGGGAGAGGTGGTTAGGAAGTTCCTGCATTGTGCAGGGGGTTGGACTAGATGACCTCGGAGGGACCTTCCAATTCTACGATCCTAGAGCAGGGCTGGCCAAACTCGCTTAACGTAAGAGCCACATAGAATAAATGTCAGATGTTTGAGAGCCGCAAGACAGGCAGGAAGGAAGGCAAATATTTAGGCGGGGAAATGGAGAGGTGGAAAGGAAGCAACTTTAAATGCATTCTCCAAGCTGCTTATTTAAAGTTGCTTCCTTTCCACCTCTCCATCTCCCCCCCCCCCAAGAGACAAATGCCTCTGCAAGCTGGCTAACAGGGGGAGGCTTCAAGAGCCGCACAGTCAGTGTTCCCTCTAAGCTGAGTTGGCGTGAGCTAGCTCAGATTTGTGTCCTCCAGCTCACACATTTTTGTCTCATTTATTTATTTTAGTATATTTCTATTCCGCCCATTCCCCGTAAGGCTCAGGGCGGAGTACAACATATGATAAAGCAATAAAACTCAATAAAGACATTTTAAAAACAGCGCTGAGAGAAGTTTACCATATCGCATATTGCCCAGCCTCATGAAGGATGACCCCAGAGCGCAACAATCGACGCAGCAGCTCCCAACTTGAAGGCCAGTAGCTCACAAAGTAGAATTTTTGCTCTCAAGACTCTGCAGCTTAGAGGGAACGTTGCACACAATACGTGTGAAAGAGCCAGATGTGGCTCCCGAGCCACAGTTTGGCCACCCCTGTTCTAGAGCCAGAACAGCCATGAGGAGGAGAAGCGGGCAAGGACTCCTGGAATCTCCGCACCACGCGCCCGGTCCAGATGGAGGCCTCACTGCAATTTTTAAAAGAACCACAACGGGCCACTGGCCCTTGTCGTTCAGCTGCCTGCGGACAAAGCAGGAGACTCTACTGATGTGGGGAGAATCCCTAGATAAGCGATGAAATGTTGGCTTGACAAAAAATAAGCCCGGATAAGGACTGGGCCTCTTCCAGGAGGCTGACAGCAGCGGAGAGCTCCTAGAACGCCTGGGGAGAAACGAGGTGGAGCGTTTCCAAAGAGTCCCCCTTCCCCTGCCCTGGTTTCTTCTTCCCTCTCCCTCTTTGCCTTCCTGCTTTGCCATCTCTCTCGCCTGCGCTTTCCCTCCTCTCCCACTCCTCCGCCGCCACTCTCCGTGGCTATTTTTGGCTCCGAAAGGGTCAGCGAGAGCCGCACAGCTTGCAGGAGGCCTGCCGGAGGGAACGCAGCCGCCTGGCGCTGGAACGTCTCCTTGGAAGGTTTTTTTTTTTCTCAGAGCTTGATGCTAAAAGCCGGGGAGGAGGGGAGGAATAAGCCATAACGATTTCACCCTGCAGTGGATTCAGGGGGCTTCGTCACTAATGCAAACAGCACGAAGCTACCCCTCGGGTGCCGGGTTCGAATCCTTGTTTGCGTTCAGTAAAAAGTTGCCAATGCACACAGGTCTAGGGGGAGGCGTAGGCTTGCCAACTCTGAGTTTGGGAGATTCCTGGAGAATTGGAGGTGGGGGACTCAGTGGGATATAATGCCACAGAAGCCAACCTCCGCAGCAGCCGTTTTCTCCAGGAGAACTGTTCGCCACCATTTTGAGATCAATTGTAATAGCTAAGAGGTCTCCAGGTCCCACCAGGAAGTTGGCAACCCTGACCTGGGGGCAGGCATGAAGGGAATGTTGCCAAAGGTGAATCATTGCTCCATCTGTGGGCTTCTTGCAGTACCCTGATCTTACCTCTTCTCATTCCAGCAACCTTAGAAAGGAAGGATTTTTGAAATGAGCGGTACAGGTAGGAGTACCACCCCCCCAGAAGTGTCACCTTTTCTGAAATTCTAGATGTGTTGTGTAGTTCATAGCCTGATGCCAGTTTGGTGTAGTGGTTAAGTGTGGGAACTCTTATCTGGGAGAACCAGGTTTGATTCCCCACTCCTTCACATGCACCTGCTGGAATGGCCTTGGGTCAGCCACAGCTCTGGCAGAGCTGTCCTTGAAAGGGCAGCTGTTGTCAGAGATCTCTCTGCCCCCACCCACCTCACAGGGTGTCTGTTGTGGGGGGAGAAGATATAGGAGGTTGTAAGCCGCTCTGAGTCTCTGATTCAGAGAGAAGGGCAGGATATAAATCCGCTGTCGTCTTCTGACTCCCACACATTAGCAGAAGATACACAAACCAACCTAAAAGCCAGCACACCGTTAAGTTCTCATTCCCTGTGTGGCAAGGAGTTCCAAAAGCTTAACTTTACTGAGTTTGGTGTCCTTTGGAGGAGATTCATTGACCAGATTGGGGTTTTGTTTTCCACCCAGTAGGGAATGGGGTGGAAGCAGAAGGCCACTGCTGAGCGCCAGCAGATCTCTTAGAGCCAGTTTGGTGTGGTTAAGAGCAGCAGACTCTCATCTGGAGAACTGGGTTTGATTCCCCACTCCTCCACATGTAGCCAACTGGGTGATCTTGAGTCAGCACCGTTCTCACAGAGCTGTTCTCTCAAGAGCAGTTCTCTCAGAGCTCTCTCAACCCCACCTACCACAGAGCGTGTCTGTTGTGGGGAGAGGAAGGGAAGGAGATTGTAAGCCGCTCTGAGAATCTGAGTGAAGAGGAGGTATAAATTGAACTCTTCTTCCCCACCAGTTTGGTATAGGGATTAAGTGCACAAGCTCTTATCTGGGAGAACCAGGTTTGATTCCCCACTCCTCAGCTTGCAGCTGCTGGTGTAGCCTTGGGTCAGCCACAAGTTCTCTCAGAGCTGTTCTCTCGAGAGCAGTTTCTGTCAGAGCTCTCTTAGCGCCTCACAGGGTGTCTGTTGTGGGGAGCGGAAGAGAAAGGGGACTGTACTCTGCTCTGAGACTCCTTCAGGTAGTGAGGGTGGGGTATAAATCCAACCTCTTATTCCTTCCTACACCAGCAAGACACACAACGCGCCTCATGCCTCCAAAGCCCTTTATCAGCTCACAGCTTTGTGTCTGACCCCAAACCCAGCTGTTTCTGCACACAAACACACCCTTTCCTGTTCCCAATTGACAAGGAGGGTTCCCTTTCTCCAGACGCTCGTGAATTCTTGCAGAGGAGAGCAGGCAGGAAGATTGGTGCAGTAAGAGCCACATAGAATAAATATCAGATGTTTGAGAGCCACAAGACATGAATGTCAGATGCCTGAGAGCGGCAAGACAGGAAGGAAAGAGGGGAGTAGGGAGAAGAGATGGAAAGAAAGCAACTTTAAATGCATTTCTCCAAACCACCAGCTGGCATGGCTCGGAGAAGTGATTTAAAGAGGGAAACTCCTCCAAGCTGGCTGACAGGGTGGTGGGGGATTCGAGAGCCACACAATATATGTGAAAGAGCTACACGTGGCTCTTGAGCTACAGTTTGGCCACCCCTGAGTTAGAGTGTTGGCCCAAAACCGTGGTCGTGAAGCTCCCTGGAGATCGCTGCCTCGGCCTACCTCGCAAGGTTGTCGTGACGATAAAGCTCTCCTGTGCTCTCTGCTGGCAAGAATGTAATGAAAAAGGAGGTTTGATTTCCTAACGCTGAGCTTCCCTTGTGGAAACCGCTCCGACTATTTAACACGTATGAGTATGACTTCGTCCTAAGCCACGACTCCGGTTCCTTTCAGCTGGGCTTTGCATAGTAATCAGACTCCAAACCGATGCTTCCTTCTTGCCTGCATTGAAGTGTTCTTCTCTGGTGCTGGATAGAGGAGGATTTCCGCCTCTCCATCCTCTTGATTAAGGCAAACAAAGATCTAGGACGCCCCAAGGTCCTTGTCGCTAGCAAGAGCTAGCTACTTCTGATTTGAAGGTGCACAAAGATGCAGTTCTTACTGGGCAGAGGGACAAACTTGCCACGCACATCATTGTTTCCAGGATTCCTGGAGAGCCAGTTGGTGTAGTGGTTAAGAGTGCGGACTCTTATCTGGGAGAACCGGGTTTGATTCCCCCACTCCTCCACTTGCACCTGCTGGAATGGCCTTGGGTCAGCCATAGCTCTGGCAGAGGTTGTCCTTGAAAGGGCAGCTGCTGTGAGAGCCCTCTCAGCCCCACCCACCTCACAGGGTGTCTGTTGTTGGGGAGGAAGATAAAGGAGATTGTGAGCCGCTCTGAGACTCTTCGGAGTGGAGGGTGGGATATAAATCCAATATCTTCGTCTACCTCACAGGGTGTCTGTTGTGGGGGGAGGAAGGTAAAGGAGATTGTGAGCCGCTCTGAGACTCTTCGGAGTGGAGGGTGGGATATAAATCCAATATCTTCATCTACCTCACAGGGTGTCTGTTGTGGAGGGAGGAAGGTAAAGGAGATTGTGAGCCGCTCTGAGACTCTTCGGAGTGGAGGCCGGGATATAAATCCAATATCATCATAATCAAAAAGGCCACTGCTAAAACTTACGCAGAATAAAGGTAAAGGTAGTCCCCTGTGCAAGCACCAGTCATTTCCTACTCTGGAGTGACATCACATTGGGAAGGGACAGTGGCTCAGTGGTAGAGCATCTGCTTGGTAAGCAGAAGATCCCAGGTTCAGTCCCTGGCATCTCCAACTAAAAAGTGTCCAGGCAAGTAGGAGTGAAGAACCTCAGCTTGAGACTCTGGAGAGCCACTGCCAGTCTGAGTAGACAACACTGATTTTGATGGACCGAGGGTCTGATTCAGAATAAGGCAGCTTCATATGTTCACATCACAACGTTTTCACAGCAGACTTACAGCAGAGAGCCAATTTGGTGTAGTGGTTAAGTGTGCGGACTCTTATCTGGGAGAACCGGGTTTGATTCCCCCACTCCTCCACTTGCACCTGCTCTCGCAGGAGTTGTCCTTGAAAGGGCAGCTTCTGGGAGAGCTCTCTCAGCCCCAGCTACCTCACAGGGTGTCTGTTGGGGGAGAAGATATAGGAGATTGTAAGCCACTCTGAGTCTTGGATTCAGAGAGAAGGGCGGGATATAAATCTGCAGTTGTCGTTGTCTTTATGGGGTGGTTTGCCATTGCCTTCCCCAGTCATCTACACTTCCCCCCCCCCCCCCCAGCAAGCTGGGCACTTATTTTACGAACCTCAGAAGGATGGAAGGCTGAGTCAACCTTGAGCTGGCTACCTGAACCCAGCTTCTGCCAGGATCGAACTTGGGTTGTGAGCAGAGCTTGGACTCCAATACGGCAGCTTACCACTCTATGCCACAGGGCTCTTTATGAAGAATAGGGAGCCGTAAACTCCACTCTAGGTTTTCTTTTCTGATTCCAGGGTGCTCTTCCCAGGGCTGGGTCGAATTATTTTGATGCCCTTGGCAGGTTCTCCCAACTGTTGCCACCTCCCACAGGGCACGAGGAGTGCCCCAGGGGCTCAGCAAACAGTGCTGCTTGTATTTGTAATTGATCTCCTGCCCGTGCCCTTCTTCGTTTTGGCTGCTGTGGGGCACAGAGTGTTGGCCTGGATGGGCCATTGGCCAGATCCAACATGGCTTCTCTTATGTTCTTATGTCTGGGACAGTGATGCTCTGTATTCTTGGTGCCTGGGAGGGGGCAACAGTGGGAGGGCTTCTGAAGTTCTGGCCTTGCTGGTGGACTTCCTGAGGACACCTGGGCTTTGGCCATTGCGTGACACAGAGTGTTGGACTGGATGGGCCATTGGCCAGATCCAACATGGCTTCTCTTATGTTCTTATGTCTGAGGCAATGATGCTCTGTATTCTTGGTGCTTGGGGGGGCGGGGGCAACAGTGGGGAGGCTTCTGAAGTTCTGGCCTTGCTGGTGGAATTCCTGAGGGCACTTGAGTTTTGACAACTGTGTGACACAGAGTGTTAAACTACATGGGCCTGATCCAGCATGGCTTATCTGAGTTAGTGATGCTGTGTATTTTTGGTGTTTGGGAGGTGGCAACAGTGGGAGGGCTTCTGGAGTTTTGGCGCTGCTGGGCCTTCTGATGGCACCTGGGTTTTGTTTTTTGTGTGATTCAGTGTTGGACTGGATGGGCCGTTAGCCTGACCCAACATGGCTTCTCTTACGTACTTACGTCTGGGGCAATGATGCTGTCTTCTTGCTGCAGGGGGCCACAGTGGGAGGGCTTCTGGAGTTCTGGCCCTACTGGTGGACCTCCTGAGGGCACCTGGATTTTGGCCACTGTGACACGGGATGTTGGACTGGATGGGCCATTGAGCCGATCCAACATGGCTTCTCTTCTGTTCTGTCTGAAGCAGCGATGCTCCGTGTGATGGGGCAACAGTGGGAGTGCTTCTGCACATTTTTAATTCTCACGGATGCATAGAAAAGTTTGGAAGCCGATATATTAAGAAGTGTGTGCAAGCACAGTGAGGCTGTGGCAGTTTCTGCGGCAGAACATGCCTATTTTAGCTTGCAGGCCTCGTTCCCCCCTGCCCTGCTAGGTTTTCCTCACACCGGAGAGGCTTTTCTTCCACTTTGGGGTAGCTCACCCGACCAACTGACCTTTATACAGAATCACCCACTGAGAGGGTCAGGAATCCCCTTCCAGGTTCTGAGGCCTTGCCTCTGTGTCTCCCACTGCCCAGTGCCTGGTCACCACGGCGATGGTTTACTACCTTGTGCAACCCTGGTGGAATGTCCCCTCGCCAACCGCCTGTCTTCCCCCGGGCACTCCTCTTAAAAGAGCGTGTCCGAGATGTTGGAGGTCTGTGTGGTACAGAGAGAACCACTACCAGCCTCAAAAGTTATAAACTATTTATTAAAAATAAAATATTTAGAAGCATACTTTTAGCACAGTGCCAGACCGAGGATTTGAAAGAACAGGGGTGTCCGCTCTGAGCTGGGAAAGACCTGGAGATTTTGGACGCAGAGACTGAGGAATAGAGTTCCATTTCCATAGAGCTCAATTTCCAAACCGGCCATTTTCTCAAGGGTGAACTGATTTCTTGTCACCTGGAGATCAGTTGTAATAGTGGGTGATCTCCAGCCACCACCTGAAGGTTGGGAACGCACTACAAAAAGAGGCAAAATGAAAATCCTCCATCCCTCTGTCTATGTGTGCCCTATCAAATGGAGAAGGAGAGAGAGGAGGAGGTTGGCTTTATATCCTGCCTTCCACTCAGAGTGGCCTACAATCTCCTTCCCTTTCCTCTCCCCACAACAGACACCCTGCGAAGTAGGTGGGGCTGAGAGAGTTCTGAGAGAACCATGACTAGCCCAATGTCACCCAGCCATTTTGGTGGAGTGGTTAAGTGTGCAGACTCTTATCTGGGAGCACCGGGTTTGATTCCCCACTCCTCCACTTGCACCTGCTGGAATGGCTTTAGGTTAGCCGTTCCTCATTTGCAGAACTCTCCCAGAAGCTACCCTTTCAAGGACAAGTCCTGCGAGAGCTATGGCTGACCTAAGGCCATTCAAGCAGGTGCATGTGGAGGAGTGGGGAATCAAACACCATTCTCCTGGATAAGAGTCCGCACACTTAACCACTACCCCAAACTGGCTCTAGATTGCTGGATCTGATATTGTGTAAATATCTCTTGGTGGTATTAAACTGAGGAAGGGTGTGCAGAAAAGACCCGTTCATGGGCTGCATTCTGACCTGACTGAAGAAGCCCTCCCTGCTTCGACCCAATCAAAGATGCTTTCGGCATTAGGCTGGCTCCGGAGCATTCATCCCTCATGCATCGCCTGGGACTCGTGCAACTGAGCTCACTACCTTGTTCCTCACCACTGGGAAGGATGGCGAAGCAGAAAGAACACAGCTGCCTCATCCGATACCAAGTGGAGCAGGAAGTCAAGTTTTCAAGCGAAGTAAGTTCAGACTCTGTCAACATTTTTGCTGAACTTGGATGCCGGCAGAACTTTTGGAGGCTCTAGCTGGCCCCAGAGAGACTCAGCCACAGGGGTGATGCAATGGCTGTTTGAGGCAGAGATCCTAGGCCAGGGATGTCCAAACTGTGGCTCGGGAGCCACATGTGGCTCTTTTCTCAAAGCCCCCAGCACCCTGTTGGCTGGCTTGGAGAAGGCATTTCTCTTTTTAAATAATTTCTCCAAGCCTTCCTTCCTTCCTTCCTGCTTCCCAGAAGTAGGGTTGCCAGCCTCCAGTCAGGGCCTGGAGCTCTCCCGCTTTTCCAACTGATCTCCAGCTGGCAGAGATCAGCTCCCCTGGAGAAAATGGAAATAATAGATTAAACCACCAGAAGCAATGAAATTTACACGGAAACGTGTATAAATACGTTTTAGCGCAAGCTTAAATGAAACGTAAACAAAACAAAACTAAGGAACACTACGCTTTTCACCATACGAATTTTCCCACAGTCTTTGAGTAGCCCTGTAAATTGACTTCCTTCGAGTAGACTCAGTTGTGGGTGAGCGCTTTTTTCCTCAGTGCCCGACTCCTAACGATGTGGAGAGTGTAAGGAAGGAACCGCTTATGAAAGGACTCCTCACGGTTTCGATCAGAGAGCCGGCAGCAACTGATGAGAGCATGCGTAGACCCATGTTGAAAAAATTGAGCTGAGGCTCCGTGTAACGTTGGGAGAAGGAGGCTGACGAAGTGATCGAAACCGTGAGGAGTCCTTTCATAAGTGGTTCCTTCCTTACTCTCTCCGCATCGTTAGGAGTCATACACTAAGGGAAAAAAGCACTCACCCACAACTGAGTCTACTGAAAGACTGTGGGAAAATTCATATGTTGAAAGCTCAATTTTCCTTAGTTTTGTTTTGTATAAGTTTCATTTAAGCTTGCACTAAAACATATTTATACACATTTCCGTGTAAATTTCTTCGCTTCCGGTGGTTTTTCTGTTATTTCCATTGATTACACTGGTTCCAGTTGTTTTGATCACCCCCTGGAGAAAATGGCTGCTTGGAAGGGTGGAGTCTAGGGCACTGTACCATGCTGAGGCCCCTCCCATTCTCAAAGCCCGCCCTCTCCCAGCTCCATCCCCAAAGTCTCCAGGCGTTTTCCAACACAGACTTGTTGTGTGATGATGCACTGGTTTCACTTAACCACTACACCAAACCGGCTCTGGATTGCTGGATCTGATCTTGTGTAAATATCTCTTGGCGGTATTCAATTGAGGAAGGGGTGTGCACTTGGCAACCCTACCTCGAACTACCACCTGGAGGCTGGCAACCCAAGTGGTGAAAACTCTCTGCGTGTGTTAAAATGAGATATTTCAAGATGGCTCCCTCACAGGGCTTGGGTTTGCATCGTAACACTGTAAGCCAGGGTTCCAGGTCTACTAAACACCATTCCAGGCCTCCTTGAATGTTAAATTTGCTTAGCGATGTGGCCGGTCAGAACCAGGTGTGGCTCAAGCAACGCCAACTCTGAGGCGAAATCAGGCAGCGAAGCCCCCTTTGCCAATGCTGGCGACGCCACCGTCAACTGGAAGGGCCTTGAAGGGAAGGGCTTGTGACGCAAACCTTTTATTTTCAAACACGCAGGCCGGGTGTGTTTTTCAAGTCTTATTCCTCGGGGCCTGTCTTTGAAAAATGCACACAAATGGATTTGCTGGCACGTGCGGAGGGGAAGGGGGAGGAGGAGAAGCGGGGCCGGCGCATCCTGAGAGGCTGGCACTCCTGCCGCGTTAATGAAGATCGAAACGGGGGCTTGTGGGCCTGGGGCGCCCACACGGCAAGGCAGGCGGATTAATAGGTTTTGAATCCCCCATGTGGGAGGGGGGTGACCGGAGGGGAGAAGGGGGCAGGCGGGGTCCTCTTGGGCTGCTGGGAAGAGGGAAAGGATGTTAGCTGAGGTAACGGGAACGCTGAAAGGCTGCGCTGACTGGGTAGGCCGTGTTCGGCCTAGGGTTGCCAACTCCAGTTCAAGAAATTTCTGGGGACTTTGGGGTTGGAGCCAGGAGTGAGGTTGTGACAAGCGGAATTGAACTCCAATGGGAGTTCTGGCCATCACATTGAAAGGGACCGCACACCTTTTAAATGCCTTCCCTCCATTGGAAATAATGAATAGGGGCACCTTCTTTGGCGGATCATAGAATTGGACCCATTCGTCCAATCCTTTTGAAACTTGGAGGGTGTTTTGAGGAGAGGCACTGGATGCTATGCTAAAAATTTGGTGCCTCTAAAAAAAAAAGCAGCCCCCCCCCCCGGATACCCACGTATCAATTCTCCATTATACCCTATGGGAATCAGTCTCCATAGAGAATAATGGAGTGCCCAGCAGACATTCCCCCCCCCCCACTGCTTTTTGATCACCCTGAAACGGGGGGAGGGCCTACAAACCTGGGGATCCCCTGTCCCCACCTGGGGATTGGCAATCCTATGAAAGGCTGCGCCAACTGGGTAGGCTGCGTTCGGCCCACTGGAGACCCACTTCTAGTAGATTCCCTCCCCAAATTTCCAGGAATTTTCCAGCCCAGAGCTGGCAACCCTACTTGCTTTTACTCTAGAATTATGGGCTGCATCCTGCCATCTCTGGATATTGCACAATGTGCAATAGAGTTTGTGGGCCAGACAGTTACAATAATGAAACGGGGGCATTACGAAGAATTTAAAAAAGCATGCATTTGTTCAGCAGGGAGCAGCAAGGTAAATAACAGCCGGATTGCCCATTTCATACTCCCTCACAGGGCTGTTGTAAAACTGTGGAGATCAAATGCATGTAAAGTGGTTCAAAAAGAAAAATATCCTAAACCCACCATCGCTGGAAGGAAGGAAGATGAAGCCAGGAAGGAAGGAAGGAAAGAAGTTCAACCATCATGAGATCTAGGAGCATGTCCCCCCACCACCACCCTGACACCCCCGTCAAAGGATTTTCTGAATGTTTTCATGTCAAAATATGCTCCTTCCCAAGGGGTCTCTCGCCACACGACCTTTCGCCTCCTGGCATTCCCATTTTCCACGTTCCCTTACAACCTTGGCAACATCGCAAGTTTCAGGTTGTGTTTTGCCAATCCAAACAGATCCGCTCGGCAGCAAAAGCTCTGCAGCGCTAGGTACAAATTTAGCACACATTTGTGACCGGCACGCGTAATGAGAGAACACTCTCTGTGCCTGTTTAACAATACGCGAAGAGCGGGCATGTGTGTTTTCCTTCTTTCCTCCCCCTCCTTCTCCACTGATGTGGTACTATTATTACTCACAGAAGCTGGTGCTACTGCGGCCCTCCAAGTTTCGATCTTCCCCGTGTCGTACTGTGTATGTGCTCAGCATGGTGTGCAGATGTGTGCGGGGACAGTGTCTTCTTGAGGAAGTAGGGGAGCGGCGTCTGGGTTACACTCTGGCATGCTGAATGGCACAGAATGGTAGGGATGCCAGTCTCCAGGTGGGACCTGGGGGACCCCCAGAATTACAGCTTATCTCCAGACTACTGAAATGAGCAGACAATGGGTGCTTAGGAGGGTGAACTCTATGGCATTGTACCCCACTGAGGCACCTTGTGGGGTAGGTGGGGCTGAGAGAGCTCTGAGAGAGAACTGTGATTGATCCAAGGTCACCCAACTGGCTGCATGTGGAGGAGGAAGCAGGGGAATCAAACTAGGGTTCCCAGGCCAGTGATGGAAAATATTTTGAGACTTTGGGAGTGGATCCAGGAGAGGGTGGGTTTGGGGAGGGGAGTGTTGTAGAATCCACCTGAGAACAGAAGAGAAGCCATGTTGGATCAGGCCAATGGCCCATCCAATTCAACACTCTGTGTCCCACAGTGGCTAAAAAAACCCACGCATCATCAGGAGGTCCATTGGTGGGGCCAGGACACTAGAAACCCTCCCACTATTGCCCCACCCCCAAGCACCAACACTGCCCCAGAGTTCCATCAATACACTGTGGCTAATAGCCACTGATGGACCTCTGCTCCAGATGTTGACCCAATCCCTCTTGAAGCTGTCTGTGCTTGCAGTCGCCGCCACCTCCTGTGGCAGTGAATGCCACTTGTTAATCACCCTTTGGGTGAAGAAGTTCTTCCTTTTATCCATTCTAACCTGACTGCTAAGCAATTTCATGGAATGTCCGCAGGTTCTTGTACCGTGAGAAAGGGTGAAAAGTATTTCTTTCTCTACCTCCTCTATTCACCATTCAAAGCTGCCATTTTCCCCAGGGAAGCTGATTTCTGCCAGCTGGAGATTTTTTGTAAAAGTAGGAGATCTCCAGGCCCCACCTGGAGGCTGGCAACCCTAACACTCGGGTCTCCAGATTCAAAGAAGAGCCAGTTTTTATACTCCACTTTTCTCTGCCCTGAGGGGTCTCCAAGCAACTTCCAACCGCCTTCCCTTCCTCTCCCCACAACAGACTCCCTGTGAGGCAGGGAGGGCTGAGAGAGGCGCTGAGAGAACTGTGACCAACCCAAGAACACCCAGCAGGCTTCAGGTAGAGGAGGCGTGGGGAATTGAACCTGGTTCTCCAGATCAGAGCCTGCCACTCATAACCACTGCACTGTGCTGGGTGACTTTGAGCCAATCACGCTTTCTCTGCCCAGCAGCCTACCTCGAAGGCTTGTTGCAAGGACAAAACGGGGGAGGGGAGAACATCGTAAGTCTCTTTGGGTCTCAACTGGGACGTAAAACAAGGAACAAATGAGTTAAATAAATACAATGTGTTGCCAACCTTTTGTCGGGACAGACATTTCCTGAGTCTGTGTTTGAGATCTGGGGGGAGGCCAGGCCTCTGGGATATCACATTTACCTGCCACGTAGGCCTCGGCCCCCCTCTGGGTTTTTCCCTGCCCTCCCCCCGTGCAGAAGAGCGAGGAAATCTCTCCTCTCCTGTGGCTCGCCCTCCAGAACGTGTGAATATGGATGGGCCAGAGATGAATATTCAGGGCTTCCCGGCCTGGTTGCTTTCACAACCTGCTAACCCGCTGGAAGCACCAGCCCCCTCCTATCTCCACCCGGCAGGTGAGTTCAACCATCTGGAATGAGCGCCAAGCCACGCTCACGTACCCACGCCGTCCCCGCCGGGCATCAGTACCAGCCTGCCTTCACGCTGCTTGAATCTGGGGTGAGGATATCAGCAAGAGCAGAAGCAGCGTTGCCCGCTCAAGTTGGGCGCCTGTTAAAGGCACAGCTACAGGTAAAGAGGGAAAAGCTGGCAACGTCAAACACTTGTAGCCCTTTCTTCCTGGCCGTGGTTTGCAGAGATCATGTCCTGATGTGGCGTTTGCCATTTCAGGAGACCTGTGCTCTGTTTTCTAGGGAGGGTGGGGGTGGGATTTGACTGGAGCCCAAGTTTGTGTGGGTGTGACAAAGGCCATCATGGGGGCATTATGGATTAATGACCTCCAAAACTTCCATCACAGGAGTGGCCAAACTTGTTTAATGTAAGAGCTGCATTAAATAACTGTCAGATGTCTGAGAGCCGGAAGGAAGGAAGGAAGGGAGGGAGGGAGGGAGGAAGAAGGGAGGGAGGACGGAAAGGAAGAAGGAAGGGAGGGAGGAAGAAGGGAAGGAGGGAAGAAGGAAGGAAGGAAGAAGGGAGGAAGAAAAAAGGGAGGCAGGCAGGCAAATACATGGGGGATGGGAAAGGGAGGGAGAGGTGGAAAGAAAGCAACTTTAACTTTACATGCATTCACCAAGCTGCTGGCTGGCTTGGCTTAGGGAAGTGACCTAAAGAGACAAATGCCTTCTCCAAGCCAGCCAAAGGGGCAGCGGGGGCTTCAGGAGCCACACAATATGTGCGAAAGAGCCACATGTGGCTCCCAAGCTGCAGTTTGGCCAGCCTTGTTCAGGTCTTGCAAACAGAGGTCCCTTGTGGCTTCCTTTATGGAGTCCATCCATCTCCCGTTGGGTCTTCCTTTTTTCCTTCTGCCTCCCACTTTCCCTAGCATTCTTATCTTTTCTGTGCATTATTGCCTTTCCTCCAAAAATGTCCTCCCCTTAGCAGCCTTGCTCAGGTCCTTCAAACAGAAGGCCCTTGTGGCTTCCTTGGTGGTTCTTCCGTTTTTTTCCTCGCCGCCCTCAATTTTTCCTAGCCTCATTGCATTTTTCAGTGGCTCTTGGTGCTCGTGAGTATCTCTGTAGGCTGTTGCCACGTTGGGGGGAAGAAATGTTGGCGATTCTCTCTGGCTTCTGAAGATTCTACACTTTCAACTCAATGAAGCTCATAAAGCCCTTATAATATACTTCCAAAATTTTAACAAATGCATTGCGGCTGTAAGACTCGCTGCCAGCATATTGAAAACCCCGCCATTGCCTTGTAAACTTCATTCTCGTGATTTTGAAGAAGGTTGACATTCAGCTGCATTGCTAATTTCCAGAATTTATGTACAAGTTTGGGATTCCCCCCGCCCTTTTTGTTATATTATTGATTTGGTACAATTATCGGCACAATAGAAATACTGTTTATCACATTTACATAGTTATCATTGATTGTACACGGCGCTTTAGCATTTGTTATAACCTCCAGGCAATGGTTGGAGATGTTTCTTTACGTTTATGTTTAATTCGATTTATACCCCGTCCTCCTTGCCAAGGCAGACTCAGGGCGGCTTACATCAAATCATAGTAAACCATGATTGCAGTCATAAAATCAATAAAACCATTAAACAGTACAACTTAAAACAATCTACAGTTGGTGCTAACAAATCAGATGTTACTCATATTCTCCGGACGACAGTTGTTCCAGAATTCTCCTACAGTCAACTGAAGGCTTGCCGGAAGACAGCAGTCTTACAGGCCTTGCGGAACTGAGTGAGGTACCGCAAGACCCTAACCTCTTCCGGCAATTCCACCAGGAGGGAGCTACCACTGAGAAGGCCCGATCCCTGCTGGTCGACAGTCTCGCCTCTTTCCGTCCGGGGATCACTAGGAGATGTTGAGATTAGGGTTGCCAAGTCCAATTCAAGAAATATCTGGGGACTTTGGGGGTGGAGCCAGGAGACATTAGGGGTGGAGCCAAGATCAAGGCTGTGAGACAAGCATAATCGAACTCCAAAGGGAGTTCTGGCCATCACATTTAAAGGGACGGCACACCTTTTCAATTCCTTCCTTCAAAAGGAAATAATGAAGGATAGGGGTACCTTCTTTTGGGGCTCATAGAATTGGATCCCCTGGTCTAATCTTTTTGAAACTTGGAAGGTATTTTGGGGAGAGGCACTAGATGCGATACTGAAAATTTGGTGCCTCTACCCCCCAAAACACAGCCCCCCCAGAGCCCCAGATACCCATGAATCAATTCTCCATGATTTTCTATGGGAATAAATCTCCAAAGGGAATAATAGAGTTCCCAGCAGACATTTCCCTCCCCTCCCCCCGCTTTCTGACGACCCTGAAGCGGGGGGAGGGCCTCCAAACCGGGGGATCCCCTGCCCCCACCTGGGGATTGGCAACCCTAGTTGAGATCCAGATCTTAGTATTCTCTGGGGAACGTGCGAGGACAGACGGGATCACAACGGATCTGCAGGCAACAGAGAGATCAGTTCCCTTGGAGCAAATGGCTACTCTGGAAAGTGGGGCTCTATGGTAGGTGTGTCGAATTCATTTGTTATGAGGGCTGGATCTGACATAAATGAGACCTTGTTGGGCTGGGCCACGTCGGGTTGGGCCACGTGTGTACCTATTTAAGATAAGGTAGCAGAAATATACATTTTATAAAAAAAATACATTTTTAAAAAAAAAACTTAAAACATGCTTAAAACGTTAGCAACACATTGGTCTTAAAGATGCTTTCTTTGTATTTCTCCCCTGAGGTCCAGGGAACTGGGCAAAGGAAGCTCTGGCTCTTTCCATCCTTCCCCAGGAGGCTGGAGGGAAGCCAATAGAACAGGGATGGGGAACCTTCGTCCCGAGGGCCCTATTCGCCCCTCGATGTCACTTGGTGTGGCCCTTGCGGATTGCTGGGCCAAACCAAGCCATGTGGCAGCGTCCCTGGGGCCTGGCTGGTCAGCGAGGATTGTGGGGTCCAGCCGCTCTGTGCAGCAGCCTTCCCAGGGCCAGGCAGGGATCACAGGGCCCAGATGTACCGTGCGGCAGCCTCCCTGGGGCCTGGCTGGCCGGCCAGAATTGCTGCAGGGCCTGGAAAAGTTACTGTCACAGTTCAGTTTGCACTTGATTATCCCAGAGGGTGTGGCCTAATATGCTAATATTAGGGGATGTGGTCTAATATGCTACTGAGTTCCTGTTGGGCTTTTTCTACAAAAAATCCCTGGACCTATGCATTTGCCTAGGGCGGTGTGCTGTGTGTGTGTGTGCGCGCGCGCCAGATTAGGCTCTCCCCACATGACTTCAAATAGCAAAACAATTCTTTGCATTAATTTTGCTGGCCTGAATCATTCTCCCTCAGCGGAGCACTGTTTTTTAAGTTGTTAATTTTTTATGGCCCGCGAATGATGTTATAAATATCCATATGGCCCTTGGCAGAAAAAAAGGTTCCCCACCCCTGCAATAGAAGGAAGTGAGGCTTGGCTCAGTAGCTCTGCTGTAAAATTGAGAGAGCCTGGCAAAGCAAGTTATTCTTCCCTCTCCTTCCTTCCCAAGGGAGGAGCCTCAGCCAATGGAGCAAACAGAGACTTTGCTCTGTAGCTCCTGTGCGATTGAGCCAGCCTTGGAAAACAAGCTGTTATACAGAAGGAAGCATGAGAGAGGAAGGAGGAAGCAGAGGACAGCCAGTTGCTCGGGGTCCTGATAGGAGTCCTCTGAGGGCCTGATTTGGCCCCCAAACTGCATGTTTGACACCCCTGCTCTATGGCATTATAACCAATTGAAGCCCGCCCCCTCCCCCCAAAAAAACAAAAAAACCAGGTATTTCTCAGCTGGGAGCTGGCAGCACTAAAATGCGATGAGGGATACAGAATTGGAGAACACTGCAACCCAAAAAAAGTCTAAGGCCTGACAGATTCTAAAGCCTGGCGGCTGGCATCCCAACACAAGCCCACCCTCCATTTCCTCCAGGGGAACTGATCTCTGTGGTCTGGAGAGGAACTCTGATTCTGGGGGATCTCCAGGTCCCACCTGGAGGGTGGCATCCCTAGACAGTGGGGTATGATGTCACAGAGTCCACCCTCCAAAGCAGCCATCTTCTGCTCTCTGCACTCTGGAGATGAGCTGTAATTCCAGCGGGATCCCCAGGTCCCACCTGGAGGCTGGCATCCCTAGTAAGTGGGGAACTGGCCTCTGCAGTATGGAGATGAGCTGTGATCCCACCTGGAGATAAGCTGGAATCTCCAGATCCCACCTGGAGCCTGGCATCCCTACAAGAACCCACCCTCCAAAGCCTCCATCGTCTCCAGGGGGACTGATCTCTGCAGTGTAAAGATGAGCTATAATTCTAGGGGATCTCCAGGTCCCACCTGGAGGCTGGCATCCCTAGACCTCAGTGGGGTCTGATGCCCAAGACACCACCCTCCAAAGCCTCCATTTTTTCCAGGGGGAACTGCTCTCTGTAGTCTGGAGACTGGCTATGATTCCGGGGGATCCTCAGGCCCCACCTGGAAGCCGACACCCCCTACAGGCACCCCCCTTCCAAAGCAGCCTTTTTCTCCAAGGGAACTGATCTCTGCAGTCTGGTGATGAGCTGGGATCCCGGGGATCTCCATAGGGTTGCCAGGTCCAATTCAAGAAATATCTGGGGACTTTGGGGGTGGAGCCAGGAGACATTGGGGGTGGAGCCGGGAGCAAGAGTGTGACAAGCAGGATTGAACTCCCAAGGGCGTTTTGGCCATCACATTTCATGGGACCGCAGACCTTTCAAATGCCTTCCCTCCATTGGAAATAATGGATAGGGGCACCTTCTTTTGGAGCTCATAGAATTGGACCCTCGGTTGGTTGGTTTGTTTTTTTAAAATTGGGAGGGGGTATTTTGGGAAGAGACATTGGATGCTAGGCTAAAAATCTGGTGCCTCTACCTCCAAAAACAGCCCTTCCCCCCAGAGCCCCAGATACCCGCGGATCAATGCTCCATCATTTCCTATGGGAATATAAATCTCCCTGGGGAATCGTGGAGTGCCCGGCAGACATTTCTCTCCCCACCCACCCACCCCCCGCTGCTTTCTGAAGCGTGGGCGGGGAGGGCCTCCAAACCGGGGGATCCCCTGCCCCCACCCGGGGATTGGCAACCCTAGATCCCCAGGTCCCACCTGGAGGCTGGAACCCCTAGGGAGAATCAACCCCCCCCCCCAAAAAAAAATCCCATCATCCTTGCTCAATCTTGGGGTTGGGGGGGGGGGGCTAAGCGTCTTCTCCCTGCCCTCTCCACCGCGGGGTGGGCCAGCCGCCTCCCTCCCCTCTCCCGGCGGGGCGGGGCCGGGGCGGGGCCGAGCCCTGGGCGTCTCTCCCTCCGCCAGAGGGGGCTGGAGCGGCGCAGCGTGTTGCGCGGCGGGGGCTCCGGCGGGGGCCAGAGCGAGGCAGCGGCGCTCGGCTCGGCTGGCTTCTGCGCAACGCCCGCTGCCTCCTCCGGCCGCCGAGAGAGCCGCCCCGGGGAAGGGGGCTCTGCAACCGCCGCCCCGGCCGGCAGGTATATGGAGAGGAGCTCGCTGCTGCAGCTCATCCAGGAGCAGGTGAGAGGAGACGGGCAGCGCTGCGGGGAGAGGGGGAAAGAGGGGGCGCCCCCTCTTCCTCCTCGCCCCTCCAGGGCTCCCGAGCAGGTGGCACCGGGCCAGGCTGGCGCAGCGGCGCCCGGAGCACGTGCGGGGCTTCCCAGGCTCCGCGCTCCCCCCCCCCCCCGTTGCTTAGGAATGGGGGGAGACGTGCCAGGGAAATGGGGCGGGGGGGGGCGCGCGTTGCAGAGTAAGGGGCAAGTTTGGCCCCGGTGGCAAAGCCGACAGGTGCAATGGTGGTGGTGGGGAGACCCGGAGGGCTGCAGCCCTGCATTGGCGCGGAAGGGGGGGCGAGCTATGGGGGGAGGGAGAGAGAGGGGTCCACCCTCCCAGGCCTGGGCGGGGGTCCCTGGCTTGGAGCTTTGGTGCTTTGCCAAATCGGCTCCAGATCTGTGCGTTGCCACGGCCTTGCGGGTCCGGAAGAAAGGAAGGGCTGGGTTTTTAGAGGGATGCCAGCCTCCAGGTGGGACCTGGGGAATCCCCTGGAATCACAGCTCGTCTCCGGACTACGGAGATCAGCTCGCCTGGGAGGAAAAGGGAGGCTTTTGGTGGGGAGACTCTGTGGCATTGTAAACCCCCCCCCCCTCCCGAGATTCCCCAGGCTCCATCCCCAAATCTCCAGGAGTTTCCCAGCCTGGAGATGGCAACCCTACCCCCCATCCTCCACTGGAGGCCAGGGGGCACCAGAACCCTCCTGGGCATCTGTGCTGGCAAATTGACCTTTTTTTGGGGGGGGGGGAGTGGGGACTGCACACTCACGCCCAGTGAGGGGGTCCCCCGTTATCCTCATCCCTAAATGAGGGGGGGGGGCTGTTGTTCTGGAGCATCGCGACCAAAAATAGTGGTGTGCAAAGTGCCAGTGTCGTGACACGGTGCCCGGTTGGAGAGTGCGGGCACCACATTCGCCAAGGTGGCGTTGGCTGCCGTCGCTCTGCCGCTTGAGAACAGGAGGTTGGTTGCAATTCTTGATGGCACTGAAGGCTTTTTAGTAGCCTGTGGCGGGCAGAAGTTCTCTTGGAGGGAGGTGGGTTGACGGCTGGTTGGCACTGTTGGCGGATTCCTATTTTGATGACGTTGATCCAGTTCTCTGGGTGGGCCTTGGGACCATTCATCAACTTTGCGCTGCGTTTTGGTTGCCAAATGACCCCATCTTTGAGGGATCTTCCTCTCTCTTCTCCGATGCGGCGGGGCAGCGTCCCAGCTGTGAGTGGCTGCCTCGTTCTGCATTCTATCTTCACAACAGCCCTGCGAGGAAGGCGAAGTTGACAGAGAGTGACTGGCCCTCACCCGGTGAGTGAGCGCCTTCCCAGAGTGGAGATTCGAACTCGGGCCTCCACAGGACTGGCCTGCCTGAAGAAAGAAGAAGGGCTTGCCGACTGTGCCATGGTGACATTCAGTCTCTCCCAGAGCGGTCCAAGATAGCCTTTTGCAGAAACTTGAATTCTCACCCTTTGGAAGAGTCTGTCAAACAACAGAGAGAGGGGCTTTTTTGCTTCTCCCAGTGACTGTTATCTCTAAAGCTGTTAAGCTGCCTTTGGGGAGGGGGTATCAGCCTGCCAAGCGATGGTACATTCTGGCAGGCTGATTGTCTCCGGAGTTTGTGGATCAGAAATCATTCCTTCCGAGTGTTGTGGTTCTGGGGTGCCGCTCCAATTGGCAAGGGAAACCGAAAATACAACCGACAGTGTTTTCCTTCTCCTACAGCGAGCGTCTGTTAAAGAACGGGTGATTTCAGGCCTCCTTCTGGGTCTGTGAAAACAGGCACCCATCTGGAGGGTTTAGTGACGTGCCCATAGATTTTAAAAATCTAATGGAGGAAGAGGTGAAAAAGGCAAAGGAGTGAGTGGCCAGAAATTCTTTGCTTGTGTGATAGCCCTGGCTATAATATTTGGAGAATGTTCTAGGCCAGGGGTGGGGAACGTCTGTCCCGAGGGCCGTTTACAGCCCTTGAGATCACTTGGTGTAGCCCTCGGGGATTGCTGGGCTGAGCCGAGCCACATGGCAGCTCCTAGGGTGGCGGGCCAGGTGTGTGTGTGTGTGCCGGATTAGGCTCTCCCCACATGACTTAAAGTAGAAAAACAATTATTTGCATTAATTTTGCAGGCCTGAATTGTTCTCCCTTGGTGGAGCAGTTTTTTAAGTTGATAATTTTGTATGGCCCACGAATGATGTTGTAAATAACCAGAGGGTCCTTGGCAGAAAAAAGGTTCCCCACCCTTGTTTTAGGCAATAGGGATGACCGTATGGCAGGGGTGGCCAACGGTAGCTCTCCAGATGTTTTTTGCCTACAACTCCCATCAGCCCCAGCCATTGGCTGTGCCGGCTGTGCCGGCTGGGGTTGATGGGAATTGTAGGCAAAAACATCTGGAGAGCTACCGTTGGCCACCCCTGCCGTATGGCGTGGTGTGGCTTGGCTCACTCACCGGAGTTGTCTGTGAGCCATTTTCCCAGGACATGCCATACTCTTTGTGGCACACTTTGGTTTGGATTTTGCCAGTGGGTGAGCCTGGTAAGCGACTGGCATTGCTTCGAAGGCCTCTCCTAATCACAGCGGTGCGAGTGCACACATCTGTACACGTTGGTGCGGGCGTTCGTGGACTGTCTCGCATCTGAGCGAAAAAATGATCGGATGTCCATTTCACAACGCATTCACAGGCAAGGTCTACCTGTGAATTTCAGTGCAGAAGCGCGCGCGGTTGTATGCGCATCCGTCAATCTCGGGTTTGTGCCCGTCCGTTACTCAATGTGTTTGCGCTTCTGTGTCGGGGTTGAAGGCACGGTGGGGGGAGAGCAGCTGGCCACAGCAAGAGAAGCTGACTAGCTTTATAATGTGCTGACCTAAATAATCCACACGAATGGCTCCTAGTATCCCCCAGCGGCCTTCCCAAGGGAGAGGCGAAAAGCAGCTGCTGGGAGTTGTGGGGCTTTAATTGTCACACTGCTGGGATTTACCGTATATTAGAGGTTTTATGGTAGCACCTGGAAGGCAACCCCCCCCCCCCCCATATAACCGTGTCAAGCCAGCTGATGCCTTGGAGAAGGCATTTAAAGTTAAAGTTGCTTTCTTTCCTCCTCTACCTTCCCTATATTCCTTCCTTCCTTCCTTTGACGTTCATGTCTTGTGGCTCTCAAACATCTGACTATTACTTTATGTGGCTCTTATGTTAAGCAAATTTGGCCACCTCTGCTCCAGAGGAACTGGTTGACCACAGTGTGAGACAAGATGCTGGACTAGATAGACCACTGCTCTCTAGCAGAGCTCTTCTGATATTCTTATGAGGGGAAGGCCTCAGCCTCTCTGCCCTGTTGCTGGCCCTCCAGGGGAACTGGTTGGCCACTGTGTGAGACAAGACGCTGGACTCGATCGATGCTCTTGTCAGATCTCTTTGCCCCAGTTCCCCACAGGCTGTTCTGGGCAGCTTTCAAACTATACGTCAGGTGGTTGGAATAGGACTGATTCTTCTCGATTCCTCCCTCCTTCAACACCCTCCAACTTTTCCCGCAGTGTTCCTAGAGATTCTCCTATCCCCGAAGAGCAGTACAGGAAGCGGAGGTGAGAAAGTTCCGTTCTGCTGATGAAAAATTGCTTCCGCTGGCAAAAGTTATGGCTGGATCCGACCCAAGAGATCGCAGAGTACCAAACTTCGTGTGAGGTCTCTCATCTGATTGGCCCTCCGTGCATTGGTCTCTCATAGACGATCGGTGTTGTCCTTTAATTCCCTCTTTTTAAGATAGATTCCGGTGGGCAGCCGTGTTGGTGGGAGCCAACAGAAGAAAGTTGGCCAACTGCATTTAATTCTGGGTAGAAGCTTTTGTGTGCGCTCACGCTACATGTATTTGAAGAAGTGTACATGCGCATGAAATCTCATATCCGGAATTTAACTTTGTTGGTCTTAAGCAATTCCCCTAGGGGTGGAATTCTAGCAGGGGCTCCTTTGCCTGTTAGGCCACACACCCCTGATGCAGCCAATCCTCCAAGAGCTTACCAAAAAAGAGCCTTGTAAGCTCTTGGAAGATTGGCTACCTCAGGGGGTGTGGCCTAACAGGCAAAGGAGCTCGTGCTCGAATTCCACCCCTGCCCTAGACTCTTTGTTCCCTCTCTTTGAGTTCTTGTGGCAGTTACCAGGTTGCCATGTGGGCGATGGGGCACTCCCTGTTCTGTCCTTACATCGCTCATCCTTTTCGCTCTCTGGTTGCCGCAGAAAGTCAGATTCCAAAGGGCAACGCAGCCTTCTCTGGGTGGTTACTTGGCAATGCTCTGGTGAAACATGTAACATTCTGTAGGCTGAAAAGCGCTATAGGGAGAGAAAGAACAGGATCGCTACAGGCAAGATGGGGAGGTTCTGCCTTCCAAGATCAGGCCCCTTCTGCTCAGTGGGAGAGCCTCTGCTTGGCCTGCAGAAGGTCCCAGGTTCGATCCCTGGCATCTCCAGGTAAAAAGACCAGGCAAGAGGTGATGGGAAAGATCTCAGCCTGAGACCCTGGAAAGCCGCTGTTGGTCTGAGTTGACCATACCAATTCAATATAAGGCAGATTCATACTGTTCAAGTGAGTCTGAATAAAGTTTTGCGGAGGGGCCGTGGCTCAGTGGCAGAGCCTCTGCTTGGCATGCAGAAGGGTCCCGGGTTCAATCCCTGGCCTCTCCAGTTAAAAGGACTCTGGAACAGGAGATGTGAAAGTCTCCAACCTGAGACGCTTGAAAGCAGCTGCTGGTCTTAGAAGGTTCTGTCCTAGATGATCCAAGGGTCTGAGTCAGTCAAAGGCAGCTGCTGTCTGTATCCATGTGAGTCGGAATAAAGTGTATTTTATTTTTTGTATTCATTTCTCCACAATAGAGACTCAAAATGCTGCAGCAGTATTTCTGCAGGCCAGTTTGGCCAGGGATCCTGGAGGGTTTGTTTCTCTCTGTCTCCCTGTCTCTGTCTTTCTGTTTCTGTCTGCCTCTCTATGTCTCTGTCTCTCTCCCCTTTTTGCCATCTTCTGGGCATGGAGCAGGGGTCACTGGGAGAGGGGGGAAGGTACTTGTGAAGTTCCTGCATTGTGCAGGAGGTTGGACTAGATGACCCTAGAGGTCCCTTCCAACTCTGTGATTCTTTGAAAATGGCTGATGTCCTTCTCTTCCCCCCTGTTTTATCTGCACAGCAACCCTGTGAGGTTGGGTGGGCTGAGGCTGTGACTGGCCCAAGGCCACCCAGGGAGTTTCCATACCACAAGAGGGGATTTGAACCCATGTCTTCCAGAAGAGTGCCCATGAGTTCTTGTATGGTGAGAAAGGGAGAAAAGTACTTCTTTCTCTGCCTTCTCTATCCCATGCATTCTGACACTCTTAGCCACTAATGAAACTGGGTCTTAAAAGACTCAGACAACGGAGACCAGTTCCCCTGCTCAAAATGGCTGCTTTGGAGAGGGGACGGTGTGGCATTGTACCTTGCTGAGGCCCCTCCCTTCCCCTAACCCCGCCCTCTCCAGGCTCCACCCCCTTCAGTCTCCAGGTATTTCCTAATGCAGAGCTGGCAACCCTAAATTACAGGATGGTGGAGAAAAACCAGGAACGGCTGTAGGGTTGCAAGGTCCAACTTGGGGAATAGCTGGAGACTTTGGGGGTGGAGCCAGGAAACCGGGGGTGGAGCCAAGAGCCCGGTTGTGACAAGCACAATTGAACTCTGGAGGGAGTTCTGACCATCACATTTAAAGGGACTGTGCTCCTTTTAAATGCCTTCCCTTTATTGGAAATAATGAAGGATAGTGGCACCTTCTTTGGGGGCTCATAGAATTGGACCCCCTGGTCCAATCCTTTTGAAACTTGGAGGGTCTTTCGAGGAGAGGCACCAGATGCTATGCTGAAAATTTGGTGCCTCCACCTAAAAAAAAACCAGCCCCTCCCAGATACCCACAGATCAATTCTCCATTATAACCTATGAGGACCAGTCTCTGTAGGGTATGATGGAGTGCCCAGTAGGCATTCAACCCCCCCGGGCTTTCTGAAGTGGGGGAGGGCCTCCAAACCAGGGGATCCCCTGCCCCCCAACTTGGGATTGGCAACCCTAACTGATTGGCTACTTGCTTTGGGGCGAGGAAGACCGTGGACACCAGGCGATGTATCAGCGATCCTCGGATTGGCCACGGGCCCCAAATTGGGAGAATAAAAGGACTCTCTGCCCCTCGAGCGCCCCCTGTAGAGCCACTGGAGAAGTGGCGTTGGTTTTGTGGTGTGAGCAGGGGACACCTTGTGGAGTGTGTTGACAATTGCGTGTGTCATGAGACTGTCTAGTCTAGTAAAACTGGCTTGGGGTGCGCGAGTGCTCACCTGTGCGCCTGTGCCACTCTTCTTAGCGTTCACCTCTGGCGTTCCCCCTGCTTTCTGAAGTCTCCCCCACCCAAGAAGTGACGAATACCTGGCAATATTTTGCAAATGTGTTCCTCTTCTCCCTCCACCTCCCGCCTGCCGGTTCCGCAAGGACGTTGCCAGCTTGTTCTGCATTTATTTCCCCCGGGGACGCAAAATGACAAAGACAATATGATTTGTCGAATAAATTTGTTTTACTGGCTGTGCCACACGCTTCAAACCTCGGGCACCGGCAAAACCCCGGGCGAGCCGATTCAATTTGCGGAGTGCTGCCAGTTTCTCTTCCCTTGCCCCTCCTTTCACCTTGGTTTATTTTGGGTCCGTGCTCTCGGGGTGATTTGCGTGTGGGTGCATTTAAATGCACGGGACAATTCCTCCGGGCTCACCACGGTTCAGTGGGTTTCTCTGTGGGTGGAAGAGGGCCCGGGATGAGGGAATGGAAGGCGGATCGCGCCGACTTGTGCTCCGCTTGCAACAACCGTGGATGGGTTTGTCACATCGATTAGCCGTGGGAGAAGCCGTGCCCCTCGACAGTTGCACGTGGGTGTCCACGACCCGAAAAGGCTGGAGACTTCTCAAGGTTGAAATTCTCTTGCAAAAGTTATTCAGTGCTTCGTTCTCGTGGCCCTTTCTTGCGTGCCCCAGGGAAATGCCGGTCGCCACTTTATAAGGTCAGAAAGCAATTTTTCTCCAAGGGATCCTGGAGGTTTTTGCCATCTTCTGGGTGTGGAGCAGGGGTCACTGGGTATGTGAGTGGGGAGGAGGTGGTTGGGAATTTCCTGCACTGTGTGGGGGGTTGGACTAGATGACCCTGGAGATCCCTTCCAGCTCTGTATGCTAGAAATCTGCTTTGGCTTCCAGTATGAGGAAGTGTGGCTGATTTTAGAAAGGGAATGGGTTTATTTGTGTAAGGACACTTTTCTTACATTTCTCTGTATCTGCATCCCGACTTTTACCACAGTGGGACCCAAAGCAGCTTACGCTGGTCTCTGTTTTATCCTTGCAAACAACCCTGCAAGGTCGGTGAGGCTGAGAGCGTGTGACCAGCCCAAGGTCACCCAGAGAGCTTGCACGGCACGAGTGGGGATTCGAACTCGGGTCTCCCAGATCGTAGCCCGATACTTTAACCCCTATGCTATGCCATCTCATGTCAGCAAGCTGGCAAGGGCGGAAGCTGAGTAAATGGAAGAATTAAGGCGGGCAGGCTAAATCTATATGAATCTCTCTGTCTCTGTGTTACGTTTTCCTTTCGTCTTTCCTCTTCGGGGCTCAGGAGAGCTCCCCTCCCAGTTCTGTCCTCGTGATGACCCTCTGAGGTTGCAAGGAGGAAATAAATTTTTCCTTTTGAAATGTATTTATTTATTTAATTCATTTCTACCCCACTTTTCTCCCCAGAGAGCCAGTTTGGTGTAGTGGTTAAGTGTGCGGACTCTTATGTTGAGAGAAGGAAGGAAGGAAGGAAGGAAGGAAGGAAGGAAGGAAGGAAGGAAGGAAGGAAGGACCCCCAGACCAGCTCCCAACCAGTCATCTTGTTGCTATGCTAGCCATGCTACTGTTTGCCCAGCCATTCCCAATAACATAATGACCCATCTTGAGAATTTAATGCACTTGCCAGATCTCTTTTATATATATTTGGAATATTTATTAATCTTTAAGGTTTTATCTGTTTTATCTGTTTTAAATGTTTAATCCTTTACATGTTTAAATATTGTTTAATTTTAATGTCGGATCCATTATTGGAAGCCGCCCTGAGCCACTCGTGGGAAGGGCGGGATATAAATTCTAAATAAATAAATAAATTATCTGGGAGAACCGGGTTTGATTCCCCACTCCTCCACTTGCACCTGCTAGCATGGCCTTGGGTCAGCCACAGCTCTGGCAGAGGTTGTCCTTGAAAGGGCAGCTGCTGTGAGAGCCCTCTCCAGCCCCACCCACCTCACAGGGTGTCTGTTGTGGGGGAGGAAGGGAAAGGAGATTGTGAGCCGCTCTGAGACTCTTCAGAGTGGAGGGCGGGATATAAATCCAATATCTTCTTCAATATCTTCAAATGGAGATCCAAAGCAGCTGACGTCGTCCTCCCCCTTTTATACTCACAACAACCCTGTGAGGTAGGATAGGCTGAGAGTCTGTGGCTGTCCCAAGGTCACCCAGCGAGCTTCCATGGCACATGTGGGGAATTTGAACCTGGGTCTCCCAGAGACTAGTCCTGTGTTCTTAACCACTACACCACAGTGGTTCTCAATGCAGATTTAAAACCCTAACCACTACACCTCACTGTTTGGTTGGTCTTTGGTTTGTGGTGTTTAGGATTGTCTTGATAAAAACAGGAAGGGCAAAGGGGGGTAGTACAAACCCCCTAGATTAGGGGTAGCCAAATGGCTTCACGTAAGAGCCACATAGATTAAACGTCAGATGTTTGAGAGCTGCAAGATTTGGATGTCAGATGTTTGAGGGAAAGAAGGAAGATGGAGTGGGAGGAGGGAGGGAGAGGTGGAAAGAAAGCAACTGTAAATGCATTCTCCAAGCCGCCAGCTGGCTTGGCTTGGAGAAGTAAGAGACAAAATGCCATCTCCAAGCCAGTTGACGGGGTAGTGGGGGTTTTGAGAGCTGGCTTGGCTTGGGGAAGTGATTTAAAGAGAGCAATGCCGTCTCCAAACTGGCTAACGGGGCGGTGGGGGCTTCGAGAGCCACACAACGTGTGTGAAAGAGCCACCTGTGGCTACCCCTGCCTTATAGTTAAGGGAAATCCTGCCTAGTCTCTCAGTTCTAGATTTGCAACAAATTTATCAGTTGTAGGCTTGAAAGTATAAGGACTAGCAACTTGAGGGGTTTTCTAATTTGCTTCTCAAGACTCTGAACTCTGCCTGATGCCCAGTTCTGCACAGACGCCCCTCTGCCGACTAAAGGGCAGTGATTCATTCTTAACCTAACCCTAATTGATTCTAGTGACTGCCTCTCTGTTTCCTGTCCTCACTCTTGCTTGTCTTTTGGCAGCTTGACCCCGAAAACACCGGATTCATCGGCGTGGAGACCTTTGCCAGCCTGGTGCACAGCCATGAACTGCCTCTGGACCCTGCCAAGCTGGAGATGCTGGTGGCGCTGGCTCACAGCAATGAGGAGGGACAGATCTGCTATCAGGAACTGGTAGACCTGGTCAGTGGCGTGAGTACCGTCGGCTGCAGGGGAAGGCGGGCATTCCGCATTAGTTCAGGTCGCCCCTGTGAAGCTGATCTTGCTGACCCGGACCAGTGGTCACCCATGGCATTGTGGGTAGACAGGACAGGGCCTTTTCCGTTGTGGCCCCTCTGTCTTTCCCCCAGGAGCCCCATCATCATCATCTTCTTCCAATTATTTTATTTATATTCTGCCCATTCCCCCATGGCATTGTGGATAGACAGGACAGGGCCTTTTCCGTTGTGGCCCCTCCGTCTTTCCCCCAGGAGCCCCATCATCATCTTCTTCTTCCAATTATTTTATTTATATTCTGCCCATTCCCCCATGGCATTGTAGGTAGACAGGACAGGGCCTTTTCCGTTGTGGCCCCTCTGTCATTCCCCCAGGAGCCCCATCATCATCATCTTCTTCTTCCAATTATTTTATTTATATTCTGCCCATTGCCCCATTCCTCAGGGCAGAGTACATCAATATAAGTCATAATAAAAATCACTGTAGAATCACATTAAAATCAGGTACAATATTAAGATCTAGTTCTACATCCTCCAATCAGTGCTCTACATGCCATATTTTATGTTGTTATATGACCCACTGGCTCATGTCAATAAAAAGCCATCTGATATACGCATTCTCCAAAGATGGTACAACATCACGATGGTACAGCATGATGGTACAGCAGAGGAAGCCAACCGATCTAATAGATAGATGCCCCCTGCCTCATCCAAAAGCCTGGCGGAACAGCTCCATTTTACAGGCCCTACGAAAGACTAACAAGCCAGGGAGGGCCCAGATCTCCATAGGGAACTGATTCCACAAGGTCGGGGCCAGGACCGAAAAGGCCCTGGCCCTGGTAGAGGCAAGACAGGTATCTCTTGGGCTGGGGATGGTCAAAAAATCTTGGGAGGCCAAAGAAGCGACCTCTGGGGCATATATGGGGAGAGATGGTCCCGCAGGTATGTTGGTCCCAGCCCCCTAGCGGTCTCCTTTTGGGAGGTGGGTTTGGAGAGGCAAGAGAGAAATGTTTTCATTCCTAAAATACCTTGAAGTGGGGGCATGGGATTATTTTTGGTAACGTTTTTGACTGGCTTTCCCCCCTGATGTGGATGAGCCAGGCTAGCTCGATCACATCAGATCCCGGAAGCGAAGTGGGGTCAGCCCCGGTTAGTACTTGGATGGGAAACCACCAGGAACATCCAGGGTTGCTACGCAGAGGCAGGGAACAGCAAATTGCCTCTGCTCAGGAGCAACCCTGGCCTGGATGGGCTCAATGGCTAGGAAGCTAAGCAGGGTCAGCTTTGGTTAATACTTGGATGGGAGACCACCAAGGAAGTCCACGGTTGCTGTGCAGAGGCAGGCAACGGCCAACCACCTCTGCTTGGCTCTTGCCTTCACTTAGCCCAGGGGTGGGGAACGTCAGGCCCGTGGGCCATTCATGGCCCTCGAGATCACTTGGTCTGGCCCTCGGGGCTTGCTAGGCCAAGCCCACCCCCTTTCGTGGACATTGTGAAGGACTGCTGCTGGGATATGTGGGTGCCTTTAAAGGTCTGAAGGGAGGGAGGGAGGGCTGGCAGGGGTGGGTGTGGGTGGGAGCCAGCTACCACCAGTTCAGTTTGCACGTGGTTTTCCCAGATGGTGTGGCCTAATATGCTAATATTAGGAGATGTGGACTAATATGCCTGGATCTAGGCATTTGCCTAAGGCGGCATGTGTGTGCGTGCTGAATTAGGCTCTCCCCACGTGACTTCAAATAGAAAAACAATTATTTGCATTGATTTTGCCGACCAGAATCATTCTCCCTCAGCGGAGCAGTGTTTTTTAAGTTGGCAATTTTGTATGGCCCACGAATGATGTTATAAATATCCAAATGGCCCTTGGCAGAAAAAAAGGTTCCCCATCCCTGCCCTAGCCCAATCTCATCAGGTCTTTGAAGCCCTGGTTTGCATTTGGGTGGGATGATTGGCTCAATCAGTGGGGCATGGCCTAATATGCAAAGGAGTTCCTGATACCAAAAAAAGGCCCTGCTCACAGCATTCTCTCCTTCTCACAACAACCGTGTGGGGTAGGCGAGGCACAGAGCGGGTGACTGACCCAAGCTCACTCACCAGGCTTCTGTGTCAGAGCGGGGATTCGAACCTGGATCTCCCAGTTCCTAGCCTGACACTCTAACCACCTAACCACCACACCACGCCGGCTGTTAGCTTTGCTGGGCTTCAGTGTGAAGTGTGGTTTTGGCACGAACCGTGGGCGGGTGCTAAATCGTGATTCGTTTCCGTAACACGGGTTCGAGACCCAGTTTGTAAACCTCTGTTAAGAGATGGAGAGCAGCAGGAGAACGGGGTTTGCAAACATTGGCGTGTTGATTTGCACCGACAAAGTGAGCAGACCGCCGTGGGTGGTCAATTTGATTTTTTTTTTTTTTTTAAAAAAAGGGAATTACCAGGCAAAGCAAAGCGAGCTTCTAACATTCTGGCACGTTCTAGGAAAACGGCACGAATCTGTTCCAGAGTTTTCCTCCTCCTCCTGCTTTGTGCCATTCTGTTAATTTCTTAAAATGACTGTGTGCTACAGTAGCAACATGTTGGAAGGAAGGCGGGAAGGAAGGAAGGAGGGAGGGAAGGAAGGGAAAGGAAGGAGGGAGGAAAGGGAAGGAAGGAAGGGAAAGGAGGAAGGGAAAGGAGGGAAGGGAAGGGAAAGGAAAGGAGGGAAGGAAGGGAAAGGAAAGGAGGGAAGGAAGGAAGGAAGGAAGGAAGGAAGGAAGGAAGGAAGGAAGGAAGGAAGGAAGGAAGGAGGAAAGGGAAGGGAAGGGAAGGAAGGGGAGGAAGGAAGGGAGGGAGGGAGGGAAAGGAGGGAAGGACGGAAGGGAAAGGAAAGGCGGGAAGATAGGAAGGAAGAAGGAAGGAAGGGAAAGGAAAGGAAAGAAAAGGAGGGAAGGAAGGAAGGAACCATCAGGGTCAAGCCCTCTTATACCAAATTTCAGTAGCCAATGTGCAGGAAAGGGAAAGGGGGAGTGTTTAAAAAGAGAGAAAACCCAGATTCCATGGTTACACAGACGCAATCTGTTTTTTATTCCTGTTTTGGAAGATCAAGCTGTTTGGGTCCAGCAACAGCAGTGGCTGTGTTTGCATCTTTGTAGTTCTGGGTAGTTGTTGCAAATCATGTGAAGTCCTGTGAGTGGAGGACGTATCCTGGTTAACAACAAGAAGAAAGAGCTTTTTCAGGGCATTCGTCACAAAGAGCCGTCCTGAATATTTCTCCGTGTACAAAATCTAGAAGTCAGCATACCTTCATTCCCTGTGGTCCGGGGCTTTTTTGTCTACTGTTCTTTTTCTAAAGAAGGAGGTCACATTAAAACCATGTGCGACTTGGAGAAATTAGGACTTTTGCCAGTCTTACTAGGAATCTTTGGGGGTTGCTCAGTGGATCTTACGGGCAGTAGATCCGAGATGAAGTCTGTCTTGACTTATTCTTTTATGGAATCTGTGGACCGGCATGAAATGAGGGGACGGCCTCCGTTTTAGATGGCTTTAAAAGGGGATTAACGAAAAGATCTATCGAAAGGATATGGTGCACTGATATCGTAGCAGACTGCAGGCTAGGGCCTGAAGAGCTCTATTTCTGCTGGCGGGGTGAGGTCTCGGCTTGCAAAACTCTTCTTGGAAAGATTGGCCACCGCTGCTTCTCAAATACATTGTGAGAAATGTGACCAAGCGGTGTGTGGGTACATGGTCTTCTGATGAAAGAGATCCCCCGGACAGGCAGTGTTGTACAGTGGTTAGAACAGCAGCAAACCAATGGTCGGACTCTGTCGGTCTGGTCACTGTTATGTGTGATACCCCTTCCCGCCCCTGAATTGAGCGAATAAATTTGAAATTAATAAACTCCGCAGTATGTTTGATTCTGTTTTGTGAGCGATGGCCCTGTTTAATTCAATTAAGAGCAATAAAAAATCATGTAGGGTTTGCAGGAAATTGCATGAGCCAGCTTTGTGTAATGGAACCTGCATGCCTCTCCTTTTCCTTTGCATTCTGGTGGTCTCTCTGAAATCCAGCTCCTGTGTGTGTGTGTGTGTGTGGAGGAGGGAGATCAGAAGCCATTTGTACAATAGAAGGAAATCTTTCCTCTCCCTCCCTAACAGTTTTGAACTCCCCCGGAAAAAAAATATTGTGGCCCCCTATTTATTAATTTGGGTGCCTTCCAATTAAATCGCATTTTCAGAGTCCCCCCCTCCAATGTTTGTGACACCTCTTAGAATTAACCCTACGCTGCCTGAACTCCTTGGAGTGAAGGCAAGATAAAATCAATAACCTCATTCTGCAGCGTTGGTTTTGACCTTTAAAACCCTGCATGGCTTGGGACTGGGTTATCGGAAGGACTATCGTCTTCCATAAGTTCCTGCCCAGGAACTAGGGTCACGGAGAGGGGTCATCCGGGCTGTCCCACCAATCAAAGAAGCTCGTTTGGTGAGCACAGAAGACGGGGCCTTTTTGGTGGCAGCCCCAGGATTCTGGAACAGCCTTCCCAGGGAGGTGCATCTGGCCCCCCACTTTCAATCTTTAGGAGGCAGTTGAAGACGGTTTTGTTTAGGGCTGTGTTTGATTAAAGCAGTCCTAAGTTGTGATTTAAAACTTTTTGGTCTGTGTCTTTAATGCATTTTTATCCTATTATCTATGATCGTAAAGTACCTTGTATTCTGAGAGGAAGGCAGGCAGGTAATGTTTAAAATAAATAAATAAATATAATCCTTGCCCTGTGGAGAGCTGTGCAGTACCTTTGAGGTGTCTGAGGCAGACCCCCTTCGCTTCCAACGGAAGGGAACCCTGACCCATTTTTTGGATGGTTCAGACCAGAAATCCCCTACCTTTCTGAGCCTGGGGGTATCTTTGAAATTCTGACACAGTGTGGTGGGCTGCCCCAAAATGGCCACCACGCGAGGCGGAGCCAGCCACAAAATGGCCGCTGTGGCTTCCCTTCCGTCACACAGTGAAGATCCTTGTGCTGCGGTGGCAGCTGCTACCAAAGCAACATTTTTTGAAAATCTGCACCGCCAATCAGAAAAAGCCCCACCCACTTTCTAAAAAACAGTTGGTGGGCACGGCGTTGAGGACCCCTGAGCCAGACTCAGAGGAAGAGAACCTGGCTGAGGGGACGTCGTTGGGCTTTTAAACTCGAGGGCCTTGGAAAAGCGCATCACTGAATGCTTAATCCTCAATAATTTATCTCTAATGGGCTCAGCGCAGCAGTGAAACATGAGCAGACCCGGCCCTGTCTGCTCTGCAATCAGATTCCCAAACGGAGCCCTGTTTCTCTGAGCGGAGCTTTCACTGCCCTTGTGGAACCCTCCCTGTCCCTCTCTGCCAAGGGCCGAGAGAGCTTGCCCTTGAGGCGGAAGAGGAGCTGTCCAGCGTCGTGGTGGCTCTCCGCCAGACATTGCCACATGACTGAAATGGGAGATTCTTTTCTCCCAGAAGCCTGTGCGGTGAAGAAGTGCAATGAGAGATTTGGCCAGGGTGCCATTCTCTGTGGCAGTCTCTCCCAAATCATGCGTTGGCTGCCTTCAGAAGTCACATCAAGCCACCGTTGCGTTAAAGTTTAATGGTTGAACATATGAACATATGAAGCTGCCTTATACTGAACCAGACCCTTGGTCCATCAAAGTCAGTATTGTCTTCTCAGACTGGCAGCGGCTCTCCAGGGTCTCAAGCTGAGGTTTTTCACACCTATTTGCCTGGACCCTTTTTTGGAGATGCCAGGGATTGAACCTGGGACCTTCTGCTTCCCAAGCAGATGCTCTACCACTGAGCCACCGTCCCTCCCCTAATTGGCTGCGGTGGATCAGGCCAATGGCCTATCCAGTCCGACACTCTGTGTCACACAGTGGCCAAAAAAACAGGTGCCATCAGGAGGTCCATCAGTGGGGCCGGGACACTAGAAGCCCTCTCACTGTTGCCCCTCCCAAGCACCAAGAATACAGAGCATCACTTGCCCCAGACAGAGAGTTCCGTCAATATCCTTATAGCCACTGATGGACCTCTGCTCCAAATTCTGCAACTGGGCAGTCTGAATTCTGCAACCTGTATAAATGCACACAGTCAAAGCTAGTGTGCGTAATGTGTCGTCTTTTGCTTAATGCACTCCCTGTGAGGAGCGTAAGTGTAGCAGCCCAGGGTTGTCTCCAGTCACTGGGAAACCTTTTCTGGCGACCCATCTGAGTTCTGGGACTTCGGCTGCTGGTTCCTCTTTGGTTTCAAGCATTTCTTCATGCCCATAAGAACATCAGAAGAACCCTGCTGGATCAACCCCGTGGGCCATCTAGACCAGCATCCACGCAGTGGCCAACCAAGTTCTTCGGAGGGCCGACAACGGTGAATAGAGGCCGAGGCCTTCCCCTGAGGTTCCCTCCCAGATGTGAGAGCCAGAGGTTTAGTGCCTCTGAATGTAGTTCCCCTCAGCCCCCATGGCCAGTAGCTGCTGATAGACTTCCCCTCCACAACTCTTATCTAATAAAAGCTGCTTGTGGCTGTGCCCATCGCTACATCCTGTGGCAGCGAATCCCACATTTTAATCACCCTCTGTGTAAAGAGACACTTCCTTTTGTCTGTCCTGAATTCTGCCCCCCATTAGCTTCGTTGGATGTCCTCGAATTCTAGTCTTTTGGGAGAGGGAGATAATGTTCTCTTTGTCCACTCTCTCCACCTTGCATATTTTATAATCTTTTATTATGATTCTCGAGGAGCCAAAATCTGCATTTTGGTGGCTTTGCGGTACATCCGCCTAGCACAGAATGGGTGGTGTGTCCATAATCTCCCCTCCACTTCTGCCTAACGCAAGGGATATAAGAACTTTGCCAGCAGTTGATGGTTATATTGTCTTGCTTATTTTAAACATTCAGTGGGTTTTATACTAGTAGCGGTGCCATTATCTCCCTGGCTGGACCTTGGTAGCACTGTGTACAGCTGCTTGGTTAAATCTATATCTTAGAAGAGATTGTAGTTGCATGGTATGGCAGGTGGAAGGTTCCAGGTTCGAACCGTGGCATCTCCAGTGAAAAGGATCTGGCAGGAGGAGATGTGAAAGACCTCAGCCTGAGACCCCAGAAAGCCGCTGCCGGTCAGAGCTGACAACATTGATCTAGATCGGGGTGGCCAGAGTTGCTTAATGTAAGAGCCACATGGAATAAACATCAGATGTTGGAGGGAAGGAGACGGACGGAGGGAGGGAGGGAGGGAAGGAAGGAAGGAAGGAAGGAAGGAAGGAAGGAAGGAAGGAAGGAAGGAAGGAAGGAAGGAAGGAAGGAAGGAAGGAAGGAAAATAGATGAGAAGAGGGAGGGGGAGGTAGAAAGAAAGCAACTTTAATTTTAAATGCATTTTTCAAGTCACCGGCTGGCTTGGCTTGGAGAAGCGAGAGACAAATCCCTTCTTCAAGCTGGCTGACGGGGTGGTGGGGCTCTGAGAGCCACACAATGTGTGTGAAAGAGCCATATGTGTCTCCTGAGCCACAGTTTGGCCACCCCTGATCTAGATGGACCAATGGTCTGTCTTCAGAAAGCCTCATTGTGTGTTTCTATATACTGTGTACTCTCACTGCATGCATAAGAGCCCCTTGGTAAAGCTGCAGTCCAAACTCTCTGCTCACAACCTGAGTTCGATCCCGGCGGAAGCTGGGTTCAGGTAGCTGGCTCAAGGTTGACTCAGCCTTCCATCCTTCCGAGGTCAGTCAAATGAGTACCCAGCTTGCTGGGGGGAGAGTGTAGATGATTGGGGAAGGCAATGGCAAACCACCTCGTAAAAATTGTGCCGTGAAAACATCACGATGCGACATCACCCCAAGAGTCGGAAACTGCTGGTGTTTGTGCAGGGGATGATCTTCATTTTTACCTCACTGCATGCAGAAAGTCGCTGGTTCAAATCCCCAGCGCCTTCAGTTATCCCAACTCAGGTGGGAGGCGTCGGAAAAGGCCTTTCTTTGCTGCCAATCAGAGCAGGCAATACCAAGTTCGATGGACCAGTGGCCCGGCTCGGTTACATAAACGCTTTCCATTGTGCTGTTGAAGCCTTCGTGGTCTTCCTTCGCCGTCTCCTTATATACCTCGATGACTCTGCAGAGATCAGGGGACTTGCGCATTCATTTATTTTCTTTAATAGCTCTAGAGTTCTCCTGAAGAGTTCCAAGCCGGTCAGGCCCGGCCAATTGCGACCCGGCCAACCCGCTTCAGTTATAGATCACGACTCCGGAGTCAGGTTCCTAATTGTCCTTTGCCGGCTCTTGTGAGCTGAACGATAATAATAATTGCTGAATCTCTATCCTTGAGCGGCTGAGCTAGATGGGAACTGCTTTATACCGAGTCAGACCTTTGGCCGGTGTTTTTATGCTGGGGCGAAAGGGCTCGGGTTCAAATCCTGCCCTCGCCAGTTAAGCTAACCTCCCCTAATCATGGTCGGAGGAACTTTCTGCCTGTGATCTTGCCAGACTGCTCAGGGGTAGAGCATCTCTTTGATTGTCAAAGGCCCCAGGTTCAATCCTTGCCATCTGCAGGAGAAAAAAAAAATCACAAGAGGCGGGATTTGGGGAAGGCCTCACTCTGGTAGGGTTGCCAGCTTCCAGGCGAGGCCTGGAGATCTCCTGCTTTTACAACCGATCTCCAGCTGACAGACATCAGCTCTCCTGGAGAAAATGGCTGCTTCGAAGGGTGGGCTATAGGGCCTTGGACCATGCTGAGGCCCCTCCCCTCCCTAAACCACACCCTCTCCTGGCTCCACCCCCAAGGTCTCCAGCTGTTTTCCATCATGGACCTGGCAACCTGACCTGTGACCTTGTTGGAGTCCACCAGGAGTATCCCAGCCTTTTTAAACCTGTGGGCATCTTAGAAATTCTGACACAGCTCGGTGGATGCAGCCCCAAAATGGCTGCTGCAAGGGCTGGAGCCAGCCCGAGGTTGATTTGCCAGGCTCTCTCAATCACACAGCAGAGCTACTGAGCCAAGGTTCTCTTCCTTCTATTGGCTGAGGCTCCTCCCTCTCCTGGGGAAGGAAGGAAAGAGCCAGAGCTTCCTTTGCCCGGTTCCCTGGATCCCATGGGAGGAATACAAAGAAAGCATCTTTAAGGCCAACAAGCGCTAATGTTTTAAGCATGTTTTAGGGTTGTTGTTTGTTAAAAGAAAATATTTAATTGTGTTCGTCTGTGCCCTTGATAAAGTTTATATCTCTGCTACCTGATCTTAAATAGGAACACACGCGGCCCGGCCCAACATGGCCCAGCTCAGCAAGCTCTCATTTATGTCAGATCCGGCCCTCATAGCAAATGAGTCCGACACCCCTGCTCTAGGGGGTGGTGTTTTGCAGCGGTTGTTTGGCCACCATTGCGCATCACAGTCTCTCTTTTCAGATCAGCAGCAAGAGGTCGAGCAGCTTCAAGCGGGCTATAGCCAACGGGCAGAGGGCACTGCCCCGCGATGGTCTCCTGGACGAGACCGGCCTGGGCTTCTACAAGCGCTTCGTGCGCTACGTGGCCTACGAGATCCTGCCCTGCGAGATGGACCGGCGGTGGTACTTCTACCAGCACCGCACCTGCCCTCCACCTGTCTTCATGGCCGTCGTCACCCTGACCCAGGTAGGTGGGGAATCCTCCCGTGGTCCCCCAAAGCACCACTGGGGGGCGTACTGCACTCGGCGTGGCGGAGAATTAGCCTAAATCCAGCCTCTTGGGTTTGTGTGCGCTGAGCAGAAAGGAAGTTACACACGGAGCTTCTTTCTCTTTGCAAAACTAATACCTTTATTGCTAGGAACGCCGTTCTAGACAGGATAGAGCAGAGGTGGCCAAACTTGCTTAACGTAAGGGCCGCGTAGAATAAATGTCAGAAGTTTGAGAGCTGCAAGACAGGAAGGAAGGAAGGAAGGAAGGAAGGAAGGAAGGAGAGGGAGGAAGGAAGGAAGGAAGGAGAGGGAGGAAGGAAGGAAGGAGAGGGAGGAAGGAGAAGAAGATATTGGATTTATATCCCGCCCTCCACTCCGAAGAGTCTCAGAGCAGCTCACAATCTCCTTTACCTTCCTCCCCACCACAACAGACACCCTGTGAGGTAGATGAAGATATTAGATTTACATATCCCGCCCTCCACTCTGAAGAGTCTCAGAGCGGCTCACAATCTCCTTTACCTTCCTCCCCCCCACAACAGACACCCTGTTAGGTGGGTGGGGCTGGAGAGAGTTCTCACAGCAGCTGCCCTTTCAAGGACAACCTCTGCCAGAGCTATGGCTGACCCAAGGCCATGCTAGCAAGTGCAAGTGAAGGAGTGGGGAATCAAACCCGGTTCTCCCAGATAAGAGTCTGTACACTTAACCACTACACCAAACTGGCTCTCAAGGAGAGGAGGAAGGGAGGGAGAAAGGAAAATGGAAGGGGGAAGGAGAGGTGGAAATAAAGCAGCTTTAACTTTAAATTCATTCTTCAAGCCACTGGTTGGCTTGGCTTGGAGAAGTGATTTAAAGAGAGAAATGCCTTTTCTAAGCCAGCCAACGGTGTGGTGGGGGCTTTGAGAGCCTCACAGCAAGTGTGAAAAAGCCACATGTGGCTCCCGAGCCGCAGTTTGGCCACCCCCTGGGATAGAGATAGGTTTCTAATCTAGCTAGGATGGATGGAGACACAGGAGACGTGTCCGGCTCTCATGGTGCCAAGACGGAGGAGGCTAGTGTAGCATGGGGAGAAGGCGTCAAGATGAGAAGGAAGGATATTTCCCGAAGAGCAGCAATCTACCCATCAAAGGGACAGCATCAGAGAGAAGTGAAAGGGAAGAACGATCAGCGTCTTGCCTTTCTGTTTCTCTGACTCTTACAGTCCCCCTCTGAAGTCTGAGGCTAAGAGACAGTGCAAAGTCCTTCACTTCCAACAAGCTGTACATTTCATCCTCGCTGCAGGGGGCCCAGGACCTCTAGGCTGCAAAGTGTTTTCTGCCCTCCCTTGATCTTCAAGAGGTTTAGAAGCATGAGAAAGTTTGGCCTGGCTTTGGCAACTCTGGGGACCTGCATGTGTACTTTTTAAGGAGCTGCATATCGTAAATCAGAATCCGGCAACCAAGTATCCGCAGTGTCTGGCTTCTGTAACCTGAATTTGTCCCAGTCAGCTGTGTTAGTCCCGCCGCATTGATCCGTTTTTGCTGTTCATGGAGAGGGAGTCAGGGGTTCAGTGCTTTCCAGTCTGGGAAAACTGAGACCGTTTTCACACACACCTTACCACGCGGTCACGTTCCTGTTCTCTCCGCAGCGTCTCTCGGATTTCCCATTATCTGCACCGGAGTTACAGGAAGTGCCACGGCTTTTACGTAGCAAACGTAAACTGGGTTTTAGCCGTTTACGTTCGCTACGCAAAAGCCACGGCACTTCCTGTAACTTCGGCACAGATAATGGGAAATCCGACGGATGCTGTGGAGAGAACAGGAACGTGACCCCGTGGTAAGCTGTGTGCGAAAATGGTCATAGTCAGTAGTTCTTTAGGCATTTCACATACCTGCAGGTGTTGCCTTTGTGTGCACAAACTGGGTAGCCCAGGCTAGCCTGATCTCATCAGAAGGTAAGCAGGGTCGGCCTTGGCTAGTATCTGGAAGGATGATCTCCAAGGAATACCAGGGCTGGGACGCAGAGGCAGGCAATGGCAAACAAATGAAACCATATCTTGCCTTGAAAACCCATAAGTCAGCTATGACTTGCACTTTCTGCCACTTTGCAAGTTTGAGAAGTAGAAAACTTTTTTTTTTAAAATGGACTCCGTTCTTAAGAAGCTGATTTTCAGGGTCAATACACTGTTTTCCAGCTTTTGGGGTCTACTGTGGAATCTCAGCCTTAAGACAACCAAACCATCGGTTGTCAGGCTCTAGATGTGGGGAGGGGGGTGGGGAGGCAAAACAGTTCTGCAAGTCTCACACAGGGGCCTCTGGAGAGCCAACAACAGGGCAGAGAGACCGAGGCCTTCCCTTCATAAGAACATCGGAGGAGCCCTGCTGGATCAGACCAATGAGGGTCCATTGAGTCCAGCCTCCAGTCTCACATAGGGGCCAACCAGTTCTTCTGGAGGGCCAACAACAGGGCAGAGAGGCTTAGGCCTTCCCCTGAGAAGAACATCAGAAGAGTCCTGCTGGGTCAAACCAGGGAGGGTCCATCTAGTCCAGCCTCCTGTCTCACACAGTGGCCAGCCAGTTCCTCTGGAGGGCCGACAACAGGGCAGAGAGGCTGAGGCCTTTCCCTGGGAAGAACATCAGAAGAGCCCTATTGGATCAGACCAGTAAAGGTCCATCTAGTTCAGCCTCCTGCCTCACACAGGGGCCAACCAGTTCCTCTGGAGGGCCAACAACAGGGCAGAGAGACCGAGGCCTTCCCTTCGGTAAGAACATCAGAAGAGCCCTGCTGGGTCAGACCAGGGAGGGTCCATTTAGCCCAGCATCCTGTCTCACACAGTGTCCAAGGCTTTCCCTTGATGCCATTCAAATCCTTTGGATTCTCTTCAGTCACTTTTCCCTTCCCCTGTTCTCTTTGCATTAGATCATCGTTTTCCTCTGCTATGGGGCTCGCCTGAACAAATGGGTGCTGCAGACTTACCACCCGGAGTACATGAAGAGCCCCTTGGTGTATCACCCAGGACACCGAGCCCGTGCCTGGCGGTTTCTCACCTACATGTTCATGCACGTGGGGTAAGTGCTTGCTCTGGGTTCCCCCCTCCCCTATAGGAGAGGAACGGGAGGGCAGACGGGAAAACAGACAAACAAGGGGGGTAGCAAACGTTGTTCATGACTTGATTCGTGCAGGCAGTGCAGTTATCAGTTGCCAGGCTCTAGATGTGGGGAGGGAGGATGAAACGGTTCTGCAAGTCTGCTGTGAAAAGCTGCTCGCGGACGATGCCGATTGGCTAGCACCTGTAACGTCGATCGGAAGGGACCTCCAGGGTCATCTAGCCCAACCCCTTGCACAACGCAGGAAACTCACTAATACCTCCCCCCCACCCCCAGTTACCCCTGCCCCATGCCCAGAAGATGGCAAGAACTCTCCAGGATCCCTGGCCAAACTGGCCTGGAGAACATTACTTCCTGACCCCAAAGTGGCGATCGACATTTCCGTGGCTGTGTAAGGTCTTTCCTTCCCAATCTGCAAAGGAGCCTTGTGACTGGTATTCATATTGGTTTTTAGTAGCGGTGAAACGAGTTGAGAAATATACATTAAAAGCAGAGAGGACAGATGATAATTTCAAAGATTGCAGGAACATTGAACAGGGAAGCCTAGCCCTTTTCTTTTCCTCACCATCGGGAGAGGAACGTAGCTGCCGTTTTCCGCCAGCCGACTGTGATTCTTAGACAAAATCTTCAACTGGCTTTAACTGGACTTAACCTTTATTCTCTCTGATGGGAAGTTTCGTGTGTGGCGAAGCTAGGACTGTTGTGTTCTCAGAGACCTTGCAGTCTTAAGAACATAAGAGAAGCCATGTTGGATCAGGCCAGTGGCCCATCCAGTCCAACACTCCGTGTCACATAAGAACATAAGAGAAGCCATGTTGGATCAGGCCAATGGCCCATCCAGTCCAACACTCCGTGTCACATAAGAACATAAGAGAAGCCATGTTGGATCAGGCCAATGGCCCATCCAGTCCAACACTCTGTGTCACATAAGAACATAAGAGAAGCCATGTTGGATCAGGCCAATGGCCCATCCAGTCCAATACTCTGTGTCACATAAGAACATAAGAGAAGCCATGTTGGATCAGGCCAATGGCCCATCCAGTCCAATACTCTGTGTCACATAAGAACATAAGAGAAGCCATGTTGGATCAGGCCAATGGCCCATCCAGTCCAATACTCTGTGTCACATAAGAACATAAGAGAAGCCATGTTGGATCAGGCCAGTGGCCCATCCAGTCCAATACTCTGTGTCACATAAGAACATAAGAGAAGCCATGTTGGATCAGGCCAATGGCCCATCCAGTCCAATACTCTGTGTCACATAAGAACATAAGAGAAGCCATGTTGGATCAGGCCAGCGGCCCATCCAGTCCAACACTCTGTGTCACATAAGAGAAGCCATGTTGGATCAGGCCAGTGGCCCATCCAGTCCAATACTCTGTGTCACATAAGAACATAAGAGAAGCCATGTTGGATCAGGCCAATGGCCCATCCAGTCCAATACTCTGTGTCACACAGTGGCCAAAAAACCCAGGTTCCATCAGGAGGTCCATCAGCCAGGACACTAAAAGCCCTCCCACTGTTGCCCTCCCCAAGCACAAGAATGCAGAGCTTCACTGCCCCGACAGAGAGTTCCAACAATACGCTGTGGCTAATAGCCACTGATGGACCTCTACTCCATATGCTTATCCAATCCCCTCTTGAAGCTGTCTATGCTTGTAGCCGCCACCACCTCCTGTGGCAGTGAATCCCACGTGCTAATCACCCTTTGGGTGAAGGACTTCCTTTTATCTTTTCTAACCTGACTGCTCAGCAATTTCATTGAGTGCCCTCGAATTCTTATATTGTGAGAAAGGGAAAAAAGCACTTCTTACTTTGCTTGTTCCATTTCAGAAGGCATTACTTCTATTCCAGCATAATTGCTTTATTGGCTCATGCCACAGTTTGATTTGCAATGCCCTTGTGTCGGGGTGAAAAGTGTACCTCTGCCCCTTACACTCATGTCAGCTGCAAGAACCGCAAGGCCTGTGGAATGTGGTTATTGGAGAATTACAGGGGGGTGCTATTGGGCAGTATCTGTGTTGTCACCAACGACGAGCTATCCTCTTCTCGTGCCAGCTCCCTTCTCCTCCGCCAGGCCCGCACCACCGCCTCTGTGATGTCACCGGCGGTAGCCCGTCTGGATCCTCCTCATTCTGCTTTCGCAAAACTGATTTTTAGCCACGATTTACTTGAATGTGTCTTATTTTCTTTACTGGATGATTGCCGCTACTCCTTCTAGCTCTCTGCGGCCCTCTGGGTAGGCTGCGAATGCCATTTCAAATCAATCAATCATGTTGAGTTAGAGGAAAGTTCCTTCGTTTCCTCCCCTCCTGTTTGTTTCCCCGGCGTATTTCTTTCTCCCAAACAACAGTTACTAAGGAAGACGGGGATTTTTTTGGTAGCAGGAACGCCTTTGCATATTAGGCCACACACCCTTGACGTAGCCAGTCCTCCTGGAGCTTACAGTAGGCCCTGTACTAAGAGCCCCGTAAGCTCTTGGAGGATTGGCTACATCAGGGGGTGTGGCCTAATATGCAAAGGAATTCTCGCTGCAAAAATAAGTCCTGAAAGACCGTTAGAGCGGTTCCTCAGTGGAACACGCTTCCTCCTTGGGAGGTGGTGGGCTCTCCTTCCTTGGAGGTTTTTAAACAGAGGCTAGATGCCCATCTGACAGCAATGAAGGTCCTGTGAATTTAGGGGGAGCTGTTTGCGAGTTTCCTGCATTGTGCAGGGGGTTGGACTAGATGAAGAAGAAGAAGAAGATATTGGATTTATATCCCGCCCTCCACTCCGAAGAGTCTCAGAGCGGCTCACAATCTCCTTTCCCTTCCTCCCCCACAATAAACACCCTGTGAGGTGGGTGGGGCTGAGAGGGCTCTCACAGCAGCTGCCCTTTCAAGGACAACCTCTGCCAGAGCTATGGCTGACCCAAGGCCATTCCAGCAGGTGCAAGTGAAGGAGTGGGGAATCAAACCTGGTTCTCCCAGATAAGAGTCCGCACACTTAACCACTACACCAAACTGGCTCTCCAAACTAGATGACCCTGGAGGTACCTTCCAACTCTATGATTCTGTGATTCTAAGACTTAATATTCTTTGAACCACTTTGTGTGATTTGGGGTCCGCTACCTGTTTGGGGCGTGTTAAAACGTTCTGCCCCCCCCCCCCCCCAGCTTTTGAACATCTTTCTTGCAGCCATGAGGCCTAGGAACTAGTTATTTAAACAACACCCTGGGAATTTTTAAAGGCTTCTCCTTTCGGCGCCATTAGCGTCTTTGTCTTTGCAGTGTGCATGTTGATAAGGCAGCGGCGAATCCTAACAGAGCGACGTAAATTATTCACAGGAGTGAAATTCTTGGTGATCCTGGAGCGATTAGGAGGCGGCTAATTGCATTTTGGCAAATACTGCTGCGGTTTGAGATACAGGAATTTAAAACTGAAGGGAGGTTGAGGTGACGGGAGGTTTACGCCAGTAGCTACGCTTGGAGGAGGAAGAGAGGAGGCTCATAAAAACACCAGAAGAGTCCTGTTGGATCAGAGTAGTGGTCCATCTTCTAGTCCAATATCTTGTCTTATACAGAGGCCAACCAGTTCCTCTGGAGGGACAACAACAGGGCAGAGAGGCCGAGGCCTTCGTAAGAACATCAAAAGAGCCCTGCTGGATTGGACCAGTGAGGGTCCATCTAGTCCAGCATCCTGTCACACACAGTGGCCAACCAGTTCCTCTGGAGGGACAACAACAGGGCAGAGAGGCCAAGACCTTCCCTTGATAAGAACATCAGAAGAGCCCTGCTGGATCAGACCAGTGGTCCATCTGGTCCAGCATCCTGTCTCACACAGCGGCCAAGGCTTTCCTCTGAGTCCACCTCCTCGCTCTGGTATTCAGAGACTTAGTACCTCTGAATGTGGAGGTTCCCCTCAGTCACCATAGCTAGGAGCCATTGATAGACTACTACCACTACTTCTGCTGCTGAAATTAAGTAGCACAAGCCCCAAGGAAGGGAGGGAGGGAGGAAAATAGATGGGGAGGGTGAAGAAAGCAATGTTAAATGTCTTCTCCAAGCCACTGGCGGATTTGGCTTGAAGAAGAGACAAATGTCTTCTTCAAGTCAGCCAACTGGACTGTAGAGACTTGAAGAAGAAGATGAAGATATTGGATTTATATCCCGCCCTCCACTCCAAAGAGTCTCAGAGCAGCTCACAATCTCCTTTACCTTCCTCCCCCACAACAGACACCCTGTGAGGTGGGTGGGGCTGGAGAGGGCTCTCACAGCAGCTGCCCTTTCAAGGACAACCTCTGCCAGAGCTATGGCTGACCCAAGGCCATCTCAGCAGGTGCAAATGGAGGAGTGGGGAACCAAACCCAGTTCTCCCAGATAAGAGTCCGCACACTTAACCACTACACCAAACTGGCTCTCCAGTGAAAGAGCCACATGTGGCTCCTGAGCCACAGTTTGGCGACGCCCTGGTCATAAAGATGCCTTTGGCCTTTGCACCTTGCCTGTTCTTACACGGGACTCCTGGACGTGACATCGCCTCCTTTCCTTCTGCCTTTTCTAGGTTGGAACAGCTGGGCTTCAACGCCCTCCTTCAGCTCATGATCGGGATCCCCCTGGAGATGGTCCACGGCATCCTTCGCATCAGCTTCCTCTACCTGGCGGGAGTCCTGGCAGGCGAGTGTTACCGAGGCGTTCCTGCTTTTGCCGCTTCGGGATGGGAAGTGTCAGCCCTTTGGGATGCCCCAGGGTTCTTCGCCATCAGGGGCAGAATTCTCGCAGGAGTTCCTTTGCGTTTTAGGCCACCCCCCCTGATGCAGCCAATCCTCCGAGAGCTTACAGTAGGCCCTGTACGAAGAGCTCCGTAAGCTCTCGGAGGATTGGCTACCTCAGGGGACGTGGCCTAATATGCAAAGGAGCTCCTGCTAGAATTCCACCCCTGTTGGCCATTATAGGCCACGCGTTGTTTGGAAGCGGGGTGGGAACGGATCAGAGCGCGGCTAATTTGGGTGGGACCAGGGGCCCCTTCCAGCTGTGCTGGGTGGCCCGGCCTCCGGTTTCCTTTCCCTTGTTCAACACAGCTGCTGGAAGGCCGTGGGAAGGGCTGGCTCAGGCGCTCGGCAAACTAGGTGATCACCTAGGGTGCCAACCTTCTGGGGGCACCAAATTGAGCCCCCCCCCATGTGTCTTGGTGCGGGGGGAGGGAGAGCACCAGAAGTTTGCCTTGCCTGGGAATGCCAGACAGTCAAGGGCCGGCTCCGGCTGTGGGAGGTTGCGCCGTTGTGTAGCCGGCTTCTAGGGATGAACACGGAGGCCCACGGGCATGTGTGAGAAAGACGGAGAGCGAAGTATCAGCACGCTTCCCAGGTGTGGATGGGTTGGCGCGGCCTGTGGGAACAGCCTGTGCGCAACAGAAGGAGGTGGCCGAATAGAGGCTGTGCCGCTTCAGACCACCAGCGGAGGGCTAGGGTTGCCACCCTCCAGGTGGGGCCTGGAGATCTCCTGCTAATGCAGCTGCTCTCCAGGCACCAAAGAGCAACTCCCCTGGAGAAAAGGGCTCCTTTGGAAAGTGGACTCCATGGCATTTAGACACCCCATAGGGGATCTAGAGATCTCCCAAAATTACAACTGTTCCCCAGCTGACAAAGATCAGTTCCCACGGAGCAAAGGGAAGGGGAAATCTCTGGAACCGTATTCCTACTGGAATCATATTTTCCTCCCCCGAACCCACCCACCCACCCACACCCCGACCCCCAGGAATTTCCCAGTCAGAACTGACAACCCTTGGTTTGATTCTTGGAATGCTCCTCTGTAGGGGTAGAATTCTAACAGGAGCTCTTTTGCCTATTAGGACACGCCCCCCTGATGTAGCCAATCCTCCAAGAGCTGACAAGGCTCTTTTTTTTGCAAGCTTTTGGAGGATTGGCTACATCAGAGGGGCGTGGCCTAATAGGCAAAGGAGCTCCTGCTAGAATTCCACCCCCGCTCCTCTGTACGAGCAGCTCCCTGCAGATGGGAGACCAGCCGAGGGAAGAAAGGGAGGAGGTGCGAGATCCGATTCCCTTCGCTGCTAGCTTTCAGTCTGCGGGGAGCTTTTCCTGTGTGAAGGAACCGAAGATGGATTACGCGGGTGGAGGCTTCGAGCTTGTGCCGCCTCCTCCTTTAGCGGAGGTCAATCTGGCCTTCTTCTGCTGCCCGTTGTGACTTGCAAAAGAGGCACCAAGGTTTGGTTTTTTAAAAAAATAAATAAAACTGGGTATCTCGGTCCCTTCGGTTTTGACAGCCGGCGAATCGGCAGTCCTGCCGTCTGGAAAAAACCTTGCAGCAAGCGCTCTCCCCGGAGCTTTGAACGCCCCGCTTTTGCCGTCTCCCCTGTGAAGATTCTTCCTGTTTCTGTTCGTCCCTTCTCCGCCCCGCTGGGCTCGTTCTCTCTGCTGCAAAGCCCAGCGCAGCTGTAGCATCCCATGCGGGCCCGACCCAGGCACGACGGCCTTTAAATTATGGTGCTTCAGAGCCGGATCGTGGATTGTGGTGGAGGCGCAGTGTTTTTTGCCGAGCCCCCCGGGCGATTAGAACAGCTGTTGGGATTACTCACCCATCGATGTCTTGAGATGTGGGGCGAACAATCCCTCATCAGCCGGCCGCCTCCTCCTTTCTCCCGAGTCGCTGGCTCAGCAGAGCTCGCCGGGGAAGAGAAACGGCTTGGATCCGCCTGCCGGCACCTGCAGGCAACGGCTGGACCGTGACCCGCCTTGAGCCACTGAAGAGAGAACTTTGCTTCCAGAGGTCATTTTGTTGGGGTCTTCACACCACCCCTGCAAGGTGGGCCCGGTGCGATTAGCTCCGTACAGCAGGCAGGGGTGGACGCCGAAGGAGCAGAGCTTGAAGCAAGCTTCTTGGTATGATTGCGGCTGAGAAGGTCTTGGATTCGAGGTCCCCCCTCAATTGTGGCTCCACAGTGTCTCTAACAGGCAGCTCATGCGTTTCTAGTGTAGCCCTTAGAAGACCCAGAAAAAAAGATGCGTGGAAGTATCTGCTGTAAGGGCTTATTTTGAGCCAGGAACGCAGCTCCAGCTGCCTTGGTGTCAGGGGGCGTGGCCTAATATGCAAATAATTCCTGTTGGGCTTTTTCTACAAAAAAAGAGTCCTGTGTGAAACAGTGGTGACCTCAGAGGGTGTGGCTTGATATGCAGATGAATTCCTACTGGGCTTTTCCCACAAAAAAAAAAAAGACAGGCCTCTAGGCTTTTTAGACGATCTCAGAGGACTTTTCCTCAGTGTTGCTTTAGCTGAGAAAACAGGAATGAGGAGAACTCCCAGAAATCAAAGAATTTCTAGGACAGAATCAAACTTGGTGTCTGTCACGGGGTTCAGGCCTAACGCCCTGTGGGAACTCAGGGGTGGCTGTACACAAGGAGCCAGACCGTTGTTTGTTTTAAAAGGATTTATAAAGTTTATTCAATTGAATAGAAAAGTTTATTGAACAGCTGGGGAGGGGCTGGGAATCTCCTGGAATTGCAGTTGAACTCCGCCCTACATCTGGCTGTCCGTCCGTCCATCCATCCATCCATCCATCCATCCATCCATCCATCCATCCATCCATCCATCCAAATCATTGTTCTCCTTCTCCTGGAGAAAACGGCTGCTTTAGAAGGTAGACTGCATGGGGTCATTTTGTAGAAAAATAGGTGGTGGAGCTCATTAGCATAACTCATTAGCATACGCCGCACCACCACCCCCCCCCAGCCAAAAGCAACCTGATGCAAGAAAGGAGAGCCCTGGGCGAGCGAGGCCTGCTTGGGCTGGCTAGAGATCCAGCCAGCCCAAGCAAGCCTCGCTCACCTGGGGCTCTCCTTGCCCCCTCCCAAACACAGTCAAAAGGCCAGCAAGCCACCCGCCATCCAAAATCACATAAGAAGTGGAGAAAGGGTGGCGGAGGCTTCTCCGGGGGTTAATGAGGGCTGCAGGGGTGTGTGGCAAAGCGCTTGATGGCTAGCAGCTGCACCTACTATTCCGTGGACAAGGTATTGGAGGGAGAAGGGGGACCATCAGAAAGGTTCAGGAGCCGTGGAAGCCCTACGTAGATAGCAACTAAATAGATGTGCGTAGACATCCTTTCGATTACTATTTCTTTACTTCCTTTATCCCTCACCTACCTCCCCTACGGGGACCCAAGGTGGAGTGTAGGAAGCTTATACTCTGGAACTCTTGTTGGCCTTGAAGGGACTGCTAGATTCGAATTCTAAGCGTTCTGTGTCAGACCCACCGGCCGCCTTCTGAAAGTGGAAGAATGTTTTTTTTCCATTCACATGCTCCACCGGTCCCCGCATCCCTTCACCCCGTGGCCAGCTTTCTCCTGCAGTCTCTTTGTGCGCGCCAAACAAAATACAATTTTCAGAAATGGGCTTGGTTGCAGAGACCAGCCAGGAAAATCAGGGCTTTTTTTTTTTTTGTAGCAGGGACTCCTTTGCATATTAGTCCACACCCCCTGAGGTAGCCAATCCTCCTGGAGCTTACAGGGCTCTTCGTACAGGGCCTATTGTAAGCTCCAGGAGGATTGGCTACATCAGGGGTGTGTGGCCTAATATGCAAAGGAGTTCCCTGTTACAAAAAAAGCCCTGGGAAAATTTCCTCCTCTTGTTTCGGTTTCTTTTCCCAAGGCAGGACAGCGGGTAAAATATCACGGGGATAACAACCCAGATTTTTTTTGTGTGTGCACATAGCTCGTGTTAAATCCCTAGGCGGGCTGTTGGCCAAATAAATCCAAGCAGTTCACGGACTATAAAAATCCATCAAATAAAAAGCAACTTTTTAACAACACGCTTTCTGTTTCAGCATGTAAGTACTGTGGCTGTTTATCGAGTATTAAAAAGGAGGCCATATGACCTCACAGGCCATTCTAGGGGGGGCTTTCCTTCAGTACTTTGAGGAAAGAGCTTGTATAGGTGAAGAAAGGGCCAAATTTTGCTGGGGACGAGGAGACGGGCCCAGAAGAGGGAAGTGTGCATTTCTTTGCTCGCCTGAAGAGGGGGTTTATACGTCCTCTTGACCTCAGCTCTCTGTTCAGGATTTCCCCTCAGCTGTCAGAGTTGAGTTGCAGGTCAAACATGTGTCCCGACAGCACACCTCGACGCACGTAATAATGCTTATTTCTGGGTTGTACCTCTGAGGCTGCCAGTCATAGTTGCTGGTGAAACGTCAAGTCTCACAATGCCAAGACCACAGCCACACAGCCCGGAAAAATCTACAGCAACTGAATTGTGCTTCTCTCTGGATGTTGTTACGCAACTGGCCGTATTTGTCATCCGAGATGTAATATTTTGCACTGCTTAGATTTTTAAAATGCTGATCTTGCCGGTGCAGTCTGCTCCCAAAAAGCACTCGTGTGTCTGAAGAGCGACTGAAGGGCACGCTCCGGCAAGGAGTGACCGGCTTTGCGATCGCTGCTTTGATCTCCTCTCCTTCTCAATTTACAGGTTCCTTGACGGTCTCCATCACGGACATGCGAGCCCCTTTGGTCGGAGGCTCGGGGGGCGTCTATGCTCTGTGCTCTGCCCACCTGGCCAACGTTGTCATGGTGAGATCCCGGGGGAACTCGGTGGGGTGGAAATGTTTGGGTCCTAGCCGGGGTAGGTGGCTTATTTGCACCATCTCCCATGTTTCCATTCCTCTACGTCGCTCCGAGTGGCAGGCAGACTTCACCTGCACAACACCCCTGTAAGACTGGCTAGACTATGAGAGAGGGGCTGCTGGTCACCCAAGGGGTTCACAAGAGAGTGGGTATTTGAATTCCACTCTCCTTCACCCTGTGGGGTACGTTTCTCAGTGGATCCAGTGTCCGAAAGGCAGACACATCCTGGCATCTAGAGTGTAAGATTCCCATGTTGCAGAAGATGGAATCCAAAAGGAAATACTGAATACACACAAAGCTGCCTTTTGGTGCCAATTTGGTGTCGTGGTTGAGAGAACCAGTTTGGTGTAGTGGTTAAGAGCGGTGGACTCTTATCTGGGAGAACCGGGTTTGATTCCCCGCTCCTCCACTTGCAGCTGCTGGAATGGCCTTGGGTCAGCCATAGCTCTCGCAGGAGTTGTCCTTGAAAGGGCAGCTTCTGTTAGAGCTCTCTCAGCCCCACCCACCTCACAGAGTGTCTGTTGTGCAGGAGGAAGGTAGAGATTGTGACCACCCTGAGACTCGGAGATTCAGATTATAGGGCAGGATATAAATCCAATGTCATCATCATCATCATCCTGTAAAAATGTGTTTCCTAATATCCAGCCAGTATCTTCCCGCCTTTAATTTAGACCCATTATTGTGAATCATATCCTCTGCTGCTGGGGATTGAACCGGGGACCTTCTGCGTGCCAAGCAGAAGCTCTTCCGCTGAGCCACAGACCCTCAAAAACAATCCCCAAGAACCTAGAGCAGGACGGGCCGCATTCTGCGTTGGAACGTCCCGAAGAGAAATTCCTGCTGACCCCAAACCACGTATTTATTCGCTAATTTCATTTGCACCCTGCTGTTCTCCCCAAAGAAGACCCAAAGCGGGTTGCCTCATTACCCTCTGCTCTGTTTTTATCCTCTCCACAACCCTGCAAGGTAGGTTAGGCTGAGAGGGTGTGACTGGCCCAAGGTCACCCACAAAAGTGGTCTTTTGTGTCAGAACAAGGTTTCGCACCTGAGTCCCTCAGATTCTAGTCTGACCCTAACCACTAAACTATGCCTGTTTCGAGCAGAATTGTATTTTATCCATTTGCCAAAGCTCGGTGCTTTGAATGAGAGAAAGGCAGGGCCTTTTTTATAGCAGGAACTCCTTTGCGTATTAGACCACATCTAACTGGCTACATCAGGGGGTGTGGCCTAATATGCAAAGGAGTTCCTGCTACAAAAAAGGCCCTGGAGAAAGAAATGCTCCCATTTCTAATTTGGAGAGGTCCCCAAAGGTTGAGAGGTTCTGATTGGGGGAGTAGCTGGTAAGCAGTGGGGCGGTTTCCTCGAGACAGGCAAACACTTCCTCTCCTCTCTCTTTGTCTGCAGAACTGGGCGGGGATGCGGTGCCCATACAAACTGCTCCGGATGGTCTTGGCATTGGTGTGTAGTAAGTATGCGGGAATTTCGGTTTCGGTTTGTTTGTTTTTTTCAGAACGGGGAATATGGGAGGGATCGTTCTCCATCTTCTCTCTTTCTCTCTCGCTTTGCAGTGAGTTCTGAGGTGGGTCGGGCTGTCTGGCTGCGCTTCTCCCCACCGTTGCCCTCGTCGGGCCCCCAGCCCAGCTTCATGGCCCACCTGGCAGGGGCGATCGTTGGCATCAGCATGGGCTTGACCATCCTCCGCAGCTACGAGGAGAACCTGCAGGACCAGTGCAGCTGGTGGGTGGTCCTCCTCTCCTACGCCACCTTTTTGGTCTTCGCCATCTTCTGGAACATCTTCGCCTATGACCTCCTCGGGGCACAAATCCCGCCTCCCCCTTAGGCCCCGCCCCCGGTCCTTTCTTCAGCACCCACCCCGGAAGTGCCATTAAAACCCCCCACAGACGTCATGGGGGTCGGCCTGGAGCCGCGAGCGCAGGAGCCCAGAAGAAACACCGCCGGCGCTTCCCCGACTGCCGGCCAGACGCCAAAAGCAGACCCCGCGAGGCTCCCGCCAGGAAGCACAATGGCGGCGTGGATGCACAGCATTCCAGATCCAAAAGGCGGCCCGCTTCCCTCCCTCTCTCCCGAATCCCCTTACGCCAGTCTTCACCGGCGTCTGCAAAACGGATGCTTGGCTTTCCCCAGAAAAAAAATTCCCTTGCGAGTATGTGTGCAGTTATATTTCCTTATTGGCAAGAAGGTTCCGGTTTTCCCTTCGATATCGATGTTATCTCTCCTTCCGTTTGAGGCAGTGAGCTACAATCCACAGCCCAGCCCGAATAGCAGCCGAATCCGAGACTGCTTAGCTCAAATACCGAAGTAGCATCAGAAGCTTGTGGATTGCTCTCTGTAGCTGGAACCCCCTCTGGTTTTTACGTATGAAATCCCTTTGCTCCTTGTTTCCTGTGTTTGGTTTCCCCCCTTTCCTGGGTTCCGGGATGCCTCTTACAGAAGGAGGGCTACAGTAAACAATCAGTGTTCAAAAGAGTAAAATGGAGAAGCGATGTGGGAATCCGGTCCATGTGGAAGTCCTCTCTTTTCACCCTGAAATCTAATCCTTTGAAGGGCATCAGGGACCGGTTGGGGTTACGCCCGATCAAAGAGGCAAATGCCAGTGTGCCATTGTTCCCGAGGCATGTTCTTGTGTTGCGGTGCAGACGGTGTGTTGTACACCCAAGTAAGTTCCCTTGTGAAGCCGAGTGCGAATGCTGCGGGATCAAAGCAGTTTCTCTTTCTTACCTTTACGCCTCCGTTGCTCTGTCTCTGTTTTCTCCCCCTTTGGAAGATTCAGTGCTTGAGCCCCTACGGTACAGACCCGAAATTGAACAGTGCAAAAGCCTATTTCTTACATCAGAGAAGTAGCCGAGATCCGAGTTGATTCATCCAGAAAGGGCAGTATTCTATTCCGGAGTGTGGATGTGAAATCTGTTACGAGCTGAGTTGGCCTATCTGCAGAGGAAGCCAGCAAGACTGAGGACACTTTGGCCATCGTTTCAAGTTTGAAAGAATTGGCCCGTGTTTCAATCTTTGCCTAATCGATAAAACCCCCATTGCCATCAGGCGGGTACTTCCAAAGGTTATCCACCGTCTGTGGGCACCGATCTCCAATCTGGCTTTGAAGACGGGCCATGGGCACATCAGAGGGGGCCAGTTTGGGAGGGAGGGGCTGTCGGAGGGACAGGATCCATAGTGCTAGTGCTGAGTAAGCCTTGGTTAAGCATGACCATACGAAGCTGCCCTATCAGACCACTGCTCCACCAAGGACGGTATTGTCTACTCAGGCTGGCAGCTGCTCGCTCTCCAGGGTCTCAGGCTGAGGTCTTTCCCATCACCTACTGCCAGATCTTTGAACTGGAGATGCCGGGGATTGAACCTGGGACCTTCTGCACACCAAGCAGATGCTCTACCACTGAGCCACAGCCCCCTCTCCAGTGGACAGGCTCAGGCACATATCCCAAGAGCACCCAGGTGTCATGTAATAGCATGGACCTGCAGTTGCCCTACCATCCGTGGTGTGGAGAGATGAAACTTCCAGTCAAGGGTTAAGGAATGAACAGGGGGAGAGGGGCAGTCCTGGGAGCCCCCTTTGGATCTGAAATGTGTAATGCGGGGGCAAGGGGAGAGAAATATGAATAAATATTTTGCACACCGACGCTCTTTTCTCGCCCGTTCTCTTGTTCCCTTTCTTCCGGGGCCCGCTCACCTCCACCCTTCTGGCAGTACAGGCATTTCTCTGGGGCAGTACGTTCAAAGAGCTTCCAAGAGACTGGACACTTTCCAACTTTTTGCCCAATGGCTTCCCCCCCATCCTAGGCTCAGAAGACAAGGCGGGATCTAGATCAAGGGCCCCTAGCCAGTGTTCCCTCTAAGCTGAGCGAGTGTGAGCTAGCTCACGGTTTTTTGACCTCTGGCTCACACATTTTTGTCTTCGCTCAGGAAGGAGGGCCCCAGAGCAAACTAATTTATGCCGGAGCTCACAAAGTCGAATTTTTGCTCACAAGACTCCACAGCTTGGAGGGAACGTGGCCACCACCAACTGTTTCCCAAATTAGAGTCCCTCTTCTACTTGCCCCGTGGCGCAGAGTGTTAAAGCTGCAGTCCTGCAGTCCTAAGCTCTGCTCACGACCTGAGTTCGATCCTCAGTGGAAGCTGGGTTTTCAGGTAGTTGGCTCGAGGTTGACTCAGCCTTCCAGCCTTCCGAGGTCGGTCAAATGAGTCCCCAGCTTGCTGGGGGGAAAGTGTAGAGGACTGAGGAAGGCAATGGCAAACCACCCCGTAAAAAGTCTGCCGTGAAAACGTTGTGAAAGCAACGTCACCCCAGAGTCGGAAACGACTGGTGCTTGCGCAGGGGACCTTTCCTTTCCTTCTACTTGCTAGCCAGCAAGGAGACCTTCTGAAACAAGGTGCCTTCCTTCTCTCTACGACAACATACGCTAAAATTTGATTTTGCCAACAGCCACATTTGCTGGCTCAGCCTTCTCTGTCTTTCCCTCTTTGTGGTTCAGTTCTCTCCATTTCTCTTACAGTCCCATCCATTCTCACAGATGGGCCCTGGTGAGACAATTCCAGGGAAGCAGATGGCAGAGGCCTTCCCAGATTGTACCATGCGGGGGACGGGGGTGGGTGGGAATTGTGCGACCGGGGTTCATTGCGATTGAGGAACTTTGTCATTTCCAAGGGAGGAAATTATTTGCCTCTTTCTGGGCTGCTCGTCCACTGCGGGGTGGAAAGGGGGAGAAATTTGCAGAGCTGGAAATGTGTCGAAACTGGAGTGCCCCCACTTCCATTGCTGGCTGTGTCTTTTGGACATAATGCCTCGTGCGACATGGCTCACTGGCTTGAGCAATCTACCCTGGGTTTGTGGCGTACGAATAGCTGTGCCTTGCAGCAAAGTATTCCCATTTAGGCCAAACTGCTGAGAGCAGATACAGCACATGAGAGCAACTTGCTTTGAGAACCAACAAATGACTTCGGCAGGATGCTGAAAGTGGAGATTCGACAGCGGGTACAGTCCTGTTGCATAGGAAAGCCTGAAGAGGCGAATAATTCCATGAAAGTCCACCGTTGGGATCTTGCACGATTCAGTGGAGAAGCCCCAGAATTCTCAGAGCAACCTTCTCCAGTTTGGTGTAGCAGTTAAGTGCACGGACTCTTATCTGGGAGAACCAGGTTTGATTCCCCATTCCTCCACTTGCAGCTGCTGGAATGGCCTTGGGTCAGCCATAGCTCTCGTAGGAGTTGTCCTTGAAAGGGCAGCTTCTGGGAGAGCTCTCTCAGCCCCACCCACCTCACAGGGTGTCTGTTGTGGGGGGAGGAGATAAAAGAGATTATAAATCGCTCTGAGACTCTGATCCAGAGAGAAGGGTGGGGTATAAATCTGCAGTTGTCTCCTCCTGGAAGCGAGAGTTCTATCTTCCAATAACTACGCAGCGTTTGGAAGGTTTGGGGCTTAGATGCCTGTGGTTTTTGTTGCAAAACAAAGGCAGAAAGCTCTCTGGGGTGCCGCTTCTCCTCGCCGACGGAGTTGTGTGCTGCTTTGTGTGGGCGGGAGGGCGTTCGGCATCCTTGCCTCCTTGTCTTGTGTGTTTTGCGTGCCCGTGGGTGGATCCAGGCAGAGGCTTTGCGGCTTCAGGCTGGCAGGTAATAATTCGGCCGTTTGCCAAGCCAGATGCTTGAGGTTGGGGGATGCTCTCCAATGGCCTCCCACACCTGGAACGGAAGGGAGAAAGGCCTTTCGCCAGTGCCTGCTCCCTTCTGCCGCTTCCCATGCAAGGCGGTAAACCTCGTCCCTCTGGAAAGGACGGAGTGCTCTTTTTCCTCCGAGGAAAGGCCTGAAGCATGGAGGCAGGTGGGAAGCCAAACGGGCAGCGCTCTGAGCAACAGATGTGGACTGCAAATAAAAGCTCAGAATATAGTCTGCAGCATACATGGTACAGTATGCAGAACATAGTACACAGCCTGCATAGTAAACCAGCATTTCTGGTTTACACATGAACACACCCTGGGAATAGAGCGACAGCCAAGGACGGAATAGCGGTTCGTCGTTATCCTCTCTGGTGAGCGTGAGCTCCTCTGTCTATGCAGGCCTGATTGATAACTATTCTTTGGAGCTACCCTTCCCCAGTGACTCACGTGCAGTCTGAAGTTTTATTCAAGGTACGCGCTTTCATGTGCAAGCAACTCTTCTTCAGACACATCGGATGTTGAGGCATCTCTCTGTGTGTGTGTACAGGGGTGGAATTCCAGCAGGAGCTCCTTTGCATATTAGGCCACACACCCCTTTTGCAGCCAATCCTCCAAGCGTTTACAAGGCTCTTTTTTTGTAAGCTCTTGGAGGATTGGCTACATCATGGGGGTGTGGCCTAATATGCAAAGGAGCTCCTGCTAGAATTCCACCTCTGACCATTATTGAGATCCAGTAGTTACTGTACATGCAACTTATGCTTGTAGCTATGCATCAGAGGTGGCCAAACTTGCTTAATGTAAGAGCTGTATAGAATGTATGTTATGAGCCGCCCTGAGCCTGCTTTGGTGGGTAGGGCGGGATATAAATGCAAGGAATGAATGAATAAATAAAATGTCAGATGTTGGAGAGCTGCAAGGCATGAATGTCAGATGTTTGAGAGCCCCAAGGAAGGAAACTAGACTGGGGGAAGGAGAGGTAGAAAGAAAGCAACTTTAACTTCAAATGCATTCTCCAAGCCACTGACTGGCTTGGCTTAGAGAAGTGATTTAAAGACAGAAATGCCTTCTCCAAGCCAGTCAGCCAAAAAGGGTGGTGGGGGTTTTGAGAGCCACAAGATACGTGTGAAAGATCCAAATGTGGCTCCCGAGCCACAGTTTGGCCACCTCTGCTATATATACTGTGTTCTGAGTTTTTATTTGCATTCCATGTTTTTTTAATCTTAATTTTTTTTTGTGCATTTTGTAATTAATAGTTCCCTTGCTCTGGGAATTCTAATCAACCTACCCAGGGCAAACAGCTGGCCGTGCCTTCAGACATCATTATTGAGGATGGGGACAGACAGAACACTGGCCGACCCTGCTGTGCATTTGTGTGCAGCTCATGCACTTATGCATCATTCCCCCTAAAAATACCTTGCCATTTAGTTCCATTAAGAATCCGCGTTCAGCTTCCTCCACGCTCCTACAGCCAGGTTTGGCGCGCCGCCTTGTGGCCAGTGCCAAGAGTGCAGCCGACACAGCAGGGCAAAGAGCCGGTTCGAATTCTTTGCATCTTCTCAGTGGAAGATGGGCAGACTTTTACCGTGAGGGGACAGATCAAAAGTCAAAGCTGGGACAATACAGCCGCCCTCCCTCCCCTTCCATCTCCGAGTCCCCTCTTGCTTCCCCAGGAAGAGGAATGGTAGAGGCTACACAATGGTAGAGGCTACAGATTTTAATGCTATTATTTTAATTGCAATTTTTTCAACAGACAAAACCAAACAAAAAAGAGACAGCAATATTTCCATATAGCAGATAGCTAGAATGATGTCTCCAGAAGCATAAAAGCGAACACAAGCAAGCACAGTGTGAGTTCCTGCTACAAAAAAAAGCCCTGTCCCTTAGCATGTAGGGTTACCAACCTCTAAGCGGCCCCTGGAGATCTCCCGCCATTACAATATATCTCCAGATGATCGAGAGCAGTTCCCCGGAGAAAAGGTCTGCTTTGGAGGGTGGATTCTGGGGCGTTATAACCTACGGAGGTCCTCCCTACCCCGCCCTCACCAGGTCCCCCCCCCCCAAAAAAAAATTCTCCAGGTATTTTCCCACCCAGAGCTGGCAACTCTACAAGGGGTGGGGGGAGGGCAGGACTGCCGGACCCAGGTTGGGAAACTCCTGGAGATTTAGGGATGGAGCCTGGGGGCAAGACAGTGGGGTACAATGCCACAGAGTCCACCCTCCAAAGCAGCCATCTTCTCCAGGAGAACTGATCTGTGCAGTCTGGAGATGAGCCGTAATGCCAGAGGATCCCCAGGTCCCACCTGGAGGCTGGCATCCCTAGATGGGAACTGGAGACGCTCCCAGAATTCTTTGATCTCCTGAGTAAATGGCTGCTTTGGAGGGTGGACTTTGTGGCAATATAGTCACTGAGACTACCTCCCCAAACCCTCCTCTCTCCAGCCTCCATCCAAACAAAATCTCCTGGAATTTCCCAACCCAGAGCTGGCAACGCCTAAGCAAGGGGGAATCCATCCCACTAAGTCGTTCCAGGAGCCAATTCTTCTGCTGCTTTCTAAGGGAGCCAGCAAAGACACGGATAGGATGGGAAAAAACCGGGCAGAGCAAGGCTTCTCCCGCCCCCACTTCCAAATCTCGGCCTGCTTTGGACTTTTTTGAGGCACGGGTGAAGTATTGAGCGGAACGGTCGAAGAGATACCCCAGGTTTCCAGGGGAGCCTCTTGTAAGGGCGCACAGGTCTTCCTAGCCAAAGAGATAGGCAAAAGAGTAAAAGGAATGGAATGCACATTTCCGAACACAAGGGGAAGCGGTCGTGGTCTAAGAGTTCCGGTTTTGAAGCATCCAATCTGTTCAACAACTTCGGTTCTGTGTCGCATCGGGGAACACATCGGTTTGCGATCGGAAGTGCGGCACCGTTGAGTCTTCCCCTCTTATCTCTAACCTTTGCCTCTATATTTGATTTTGGGGCGGGGGAAAGCGAGCCAGGTGGAGGCTGGCTGGCGGCTCCAGTTTTGCTTCCCGGGAGCTGAAAATCCTTGGAGTTTAGAAGGGGGCCAAGTTCGTCCTCCACGTTTGCAGAAGAGCAGGTAAGGTAGGAGGGAGGGAAAGGGGGCTTGAAGATGGGATCCACACACACCTGCAGGAACAAAAAGGCCGGGGACGCGAGGCAAGGGTCTCCTGAGGACCTCTTGTTATGCGAGGCGGCTGCTTGCAGTTAGATAGGCAGCCTTGCAAACGCAAAATTCTATTTCCTGAACTGCTCGTTTTCTGGCTGCAGGGAGTGTGCGTGGCGGGAGGGGGGAGGCGTGGACCGGTGATATCCGGCTTATTTTTCTTTATGCATAACATTTATTAGCCGCTTTTATTCCTTATGTTGCTCAAGGTGGCTTACAACATAAGTGAAACATATAAAATGCAATATGGAAACGCTCATGCACCCAAATTTAAAACCAGAATTTAGAACTGCTTTAATGCAAACCATTTCCAGCTGCTGCTGGCCCCGGAGGCGCCCGAACCTGCTCGCCCCCGGGTTCCTTGCAGGTGTGACCCACGCTGCCGAGCGGCCCTCCTGGGCCTTTTGGCTTCTGTCATAGGGCGCCAAGTCCAAGTCAAGAAATATCTGGGGGCTTTGGGGGTGGAGCCAGGAGCAAGGGCGTGACAAGCATTACTTAACTCCACCGGGAGTTCTGGCCATCACATTAAAGGGACCGCACACTTTTAAAATGCCTTCCTTCCATTGGAAATGATGGATAGGGAGGGGCACCTTCTGTGGGGTCTCATAGAATCGGACGCCTCAGTCCAATCTTTTTGAAACTTGGAGGGTATTTTGAGGAGAGGCACCAGATGCTATGCTGAAAATGTGGTGCTTCTACCTCGAAACCGGAGCCCCAGGTACCCGCAGTTCGATTTTCCATTATACCCTATGCGAATCGATCTCCATAGGGAATAATGGAGTGCCCCGCAGACATTTCCCTCCAACCCCCCCCCCCCGCTTTCTGATGACCCTGAAGTGGGGGGAGGGCCTCCAAACCGGGGGATCTCCTGCCCCCACCTGCATTGGGGGTCCTACTTCTCTGCACCCTCCAAAGCGGAGGGTCCCTCCTCGCCCAAAAGGCAAAAAGGGTCAGGTTAAATATTTAAAAACAAGCGGGGAAGACTCCAGAGAGAGTACTCTCCGCACCTGCGAGCGCAAAGCCCCCAGGCTCCCCCCTTCCCTCTCAATGCGGTAGCTTCGATGGAGACTGGAAGCCCAGGCGATACTGTCTTCCGCGTGCGACCGCAAGTTGAAGTTGCCGGTCCCCTGTTCTTTCTTATGCCTCTTTGACGAATGAACCTGGTGCGTGTTTATAAACTGTCCGTGTGGAAACTCTGAGCTTTGCTAGATCAGACTACTGTGGGGGTTGCCACCTCCAAGCTGGAAAATACCTGGAGATTTTGGGGGTGGAGCCTGAAAAGGTCAAGGTTTGGGGAGGGGAGAACTCCAGTGGGAAACAACGCCTTAGAGGCCTTCTTCCAAAGTGGCCATTTTCTTTTCATTTGTAAGGTTTGTGTTGGAAAATACCTGGAGACATGGCCTTTTTTGTAGCAGGAACTCTTTTGCCTATTAGACTGCACCCCCCTGATGTAGTCAATCCTCTTCAAGCTTACAATAGGCCCTGTAAGAAGAGCTTTGTAAGCTCCAGGAGGATTGGCTACCTCAGGGGTGTGTGGCTTAATAGGCAAAAGAGTTCCTGCTATAAAAAAAGCCCTGCCTGGAGATTTTGGGGGGTAGATTAGCATCTGTAGTGAGTTAAGACAGGAGTCTTTATCTTGTTTTTTGTGGCTGACTTCTGGCCACCCCTAGTGGGGCTTGGACACTTAGAGAGAGGTGGCTCACTATTGCCTGCCTCTGCATCCCAGGCCTGGTATTCCTTGGAGGTCTCCCATCCAAGTACTTAGAGGTGGCTTGCTATTGCCTGCCTCTGCATCCCGGCCATGGTATTCCTTGGAGGTCTCCCATCCAAGTCCTTGCCAGAGTCGGCCCTGCTCGGCTTTTCAGATATGATAAGATCAAACTTGCCTGGACTATCCAGGTCAGGGAACAAGTTAAGATAGGATTCTTATCTCACTGTAGATGCCAAACGATGTATTGTAACTTTACATCCTTTACTACACCCCTCCTGCCTTCTGAGTGGGGTATAAAGACTCCAAAATCTCCATTCCCAGTCATGTTTGATGAAGGAAGCTTGTCCTCTCAAAAGCAGATACCCTTGTTAGTCTGCAATGTGCTAATGGAGGCAGACCTGACTCATTTTTCTGCAGTCCTGGAATCTTGTCAAGCAAGGTTCTCCATCCAAAACATAGAATTTGGAGCTACCATGGCTATTAAATATGTTGCTTGGTCTTACTATGACGTCTACATTCATTTCCTTCATTTATGGTCTTCCTTCCCCCCTTGAGGACACAGAGTGGCTCTCCTCTGTTTTTATTGCAATGAAACTACACACAAGCTACAGCCAGTCCCACAATGCATGTCCTGTTGTCTTGTCCGCTTCTCACGTTTTCTTCCATGTTGGCTCTTGAACTCCTGGATCACATAGATTTTTTCAGTAGAATTCCTTAGGAGAGTCCAAGTGGTGAGGTCCATAGCTAACCCCAAAGTGCTGTGGAGCAGGGGTGGCCAAACTGTGGCTCGGGAGCCACATGCTGCTCTTTCACACATATTGTGTGGCTCTTGAAGCCCCCATCAACCGGCTTGGAGAAGGCATTTGTCTCTTTAAATCACTTCTCTGAGCCAAGCTAGTTGGTGGCTTGGAGAATGCATTTAAAGTTGCTTTCTTTCCACCTCTCCCTCCCTCCTACTTCACCATCTATTTGTCTGTTTCAATTCTCCAAGCCAAACCAGCTGGCGGCTTGGAGAATGCATTTAAAGTTGCTTTCTTTCCACCTCTCCTCCAGTTTGGTGTAGTGGTTAAGTGTGCGGACTCTTATCTGGGAGAACCGGGTTTGCTTACAGTTGCTGGAATGGCCTTGGGTTAGCCATAGCTCTCGCAGGAGTTGTCCTTGAAAGGGCAGCTACTGTGAGAGCCCCACCCACCTCACAGGGTGTCTGTTGTGTGGGAAGAAGATATAGGAGATTGTAAGCAGCTCTGAGTCTCTGATTCAGAGAGAAAAGGAAAGGTCCCCTGTGCAAGTGCCAGTTGTTTCCGACTCTGCAGCCACGTGGTACCTCTGCATGGCCTCTGCAGCTGAGACCTCCTGGTAAGCGGAGGGGTGGTTTGCCATTACCTTCCCCAGTCATCTACCCTCTCCCCCCCCCCAGCAAGCTGGGGACTCCTTTTACCGACCTCGGAAGGATGGAAGGCTGAGTGAACCTTGAGCCAGCTACCTGAAAACCCAGCTTCCGCCAGGGATCAAACTTAGGTCGTGAGCAGAGCTTAGGACTGCAGTACTGCAGCTTTAACATTCTGCGCCACGGGGCTCTTTTAAGTGAAGAGATAAAGGTGGGGTATAAATCTGCAGTCTTCTTCTCCCTCCTACATCCTCATCTGTTTTTCTCCCTTCCTGTATTGCGGCTCTCAAACATCTGATGTTCATGCCTTGCAGCTCTCATGCATCTGACATTTATTCTATGTGGCTCTTATATTAAGCAAGTTTGGCCACACCTGCAGTGGAGGCTTTCCAGGCCTAGAAATGTTCGGATTCCCCAAATCACTTTTGCTGCCATGGTGGTGGTTTTGTAACATCTCCCCTGTGAAGCAACTTGGAAGAAATCTGGGTCAGAGAGAGACTGGTGTTAAGTAAGATCCAATCAATGTTTTACAATTCTCCCCCGACCGCAAGATGTTTCCCCCTTTAGTCTGGCTGTCAGTTTCGGAGACTGACAATCAAGAAATAGTTTCATCGTTTGCAGTATTGTGCTGCATAAAACATCTGGCAGAGCAGCTGAAAGGATAGCTTCCTGGTACATTGTTAAGTACATGTACTACATAGGTGGGCTTGAAAGAAAATGAGTATTTGGTGCGATTGCCATGGTTTTAAGTATTTACAGTTAAAAAGCTGGTTATGTAAGTTTCCTATTAGACCAGGTCTTACCTTCTTTGAACGGGCCCCATGGCGCAGCACTGCAGTCCTAAGCTCTGCTCATGACCTGAGTTCGATCCCCGGTGGAAGCTGGGTTTCAGGTAGCCAGTTGACTCAGCCTTCCATCCTTCCGAGGTCGGTAAAAGGAGTCTCCAGCTTGCTGGGGGGAAAGTGTAGATGACTGGGGAAGGCAATGGCAAACCACCCCAGAAAAAGTCTGCCGTGAAAATGTTGTGATACGACATCACCCCAGAGTCGGAAACGACTGGTGCTTGCACAGGGGACCTTTCCTTTCCTACTTTTTTTTGAAAATCTGCTTTTTCATGACATCCAGCCTATAAGGGCTGATTCAAGTTGACATGCCAAACGAATCAGGCACCCTTCTCCATTCCGTCTGCACAGGGCTTTTTTTTTGTAGCAGGAACTCCTTTGCATATGAGGCCACACACCCCTGATGTAGCCAATCCTCCAAGAGCTTACAAGGCTCTTTTTTTGTAAGCTCTTGGAGGATTGGCTACATCAGAGGTGCGTGGCCTAATATGCAAAGGAGCTCCTGCTAGAATTCCACCCTTGCAGGTATGGCAGAAAATTCAGTTCTATTATCCAGGGTGGCCTAAGGGAAGAGAAAAGTTGGTATTCCCAAATTAGAGAGAGAACAACTTTCCCTTTTGTCTAAGGTTTCAAGTTACTTATCTCCTATCTCTTGGGCCAGGCCAAACCATGTTGGGCAGGGCCTCGTGTATGCCTATTTAAGATTAGGTAGCAGAGATATAAACTTTTTAAAGGACACTGACAAATACGACTAAAGAATTTTTTTTAAAACTTAAAACATTGCCACTTGTTGGTCATGAAGGACAAAAATGACTTCCTGAGATGACGGGGAAATAAGCAAATTATCTTCAGCCGTCCTTTCTGCCCAGGAACGTTAAGATAATATAAATGCAAAGCACGTTCGCTGGAGTTCTTTTACAAATTTTCTTGACACCGTACAAAATTTACAGTTGGATTCTTTTTTTTTTTTTTTGCAACCGTGCTGCCAAGCTTAGCTTATCCTTTGGAGGCAATCAAGGATCCTGTCTGAAACCTACTCCACGTTGAGTTAAAAAGAAATCAGACATTGACGGACAGATTGAAGATTCCCTTCAGATGAATTCCCTTTTAGAGTGACAGATAAGAATTGCTTAAGCGTCTCGTCTGGCCGCAAACTGACAGGGAGAGATGAACGGTACTGAGTGCCCCTCATTGTGCTTACCGTTTGTTTTTTTTTCTACTTTTCATTTTTGCCTGCCCGTCTTAGTCTACTTCTGTGGATGCGCTCAAATGAAATAAACCTGTTGGCTTGTGACGAGAACTAGCCACAACGCATCTCCCATCCATTGCAGGAAAAATTAAAAATTGGTTCACTTATTTCACAGTTTGTTTTTGTACTGTCTAAAACGTACATTTCTCAGCTTTTCAAACAAAGATATGCTCCTAAAGTAGCTTCCCTTTTACTGACCTAATTCTCAGCTGAAATCTATACGCTTCTAAGCATTAGTACTTCTCTAAATGTTTGAACAGTATAAAAGCAGTAATTGTGAAATAATTGTGAAATTAATTTTTCCTGCAATACCATCTATCCCCTCTGCTTCTCCTTGAATGGTGAGGGTTTCGGAAGCTTCAGTTGCAGACTTCCTAGCTGGGGAAAAGAGCAGTTTGTCCCAGTGTCTGAATTGAAGGAAGCCAGAAGCGTGTCGTCTTGCCTACGCATCAGGATCCCAAAGGTGTGGTATAGCTGCGAGTCCTGAAATCCCAAATTTGCAGGCACGATGTCCAAAACAGCAGTTTGTTTAGAAGCAGGAAGACTTTCTCTTTTCATTCTGCATGTGAAAGCAAGATGGGAGGTGACGCCGACCCTGCAAAAGCAACTAGGGCAGGGGTGTCAAACTCATTTGTTATGAGTGCCGGATTTGACATAAATGATATGTGGAATTATTAACATGTGGAATTCACTGCCACAGGAGTGGTGGCGGCTACAAGCATAGCCAGCTTTAAGAGGGGATTGGATAAAAATATGGAGCAGAGGTCCATCAGTGGCTGTTAGCCACAGTGTGTGTGTGTATATATATATGTGTGTGTGTGCGCGTGTGTGTGTGTGTACTGGCCACTGTGTGACACAGAATGTTGGACTGGATGGGCCACTGGCCTGATCCAACATGGCTTCTCTTATGTTCTTATGTGACATAGAGTGTTGGACTGGATGGGCCATTGGCCTGATCCAACAGGGCTTCTCTTATGTTCTTATGTGACACAGAGTGTTGGACTGGATGGGCCATTGGCCTGATCCAACATGGCTTCTCTTATGTTCTTATGTGGCACAGACTGTTGGACTGGAGGGGTCATTGGCTTGATCCAACATGGCTTCTCTTATGTTCTTATGTGGCACAGAGTGTTGGACTGGATGGGCCATTGGCCTGATCCAACAGGGCTTCTCTTATGTTCTTCTGTGACACAGAGTGTTGGACTGGATGGGCCATTGGGTTGATCCAACAGGGCTTCTCTTATGTTCTTCTGTGACACAGAGTTGGGCTGGATGGGCCATTGGCCTGACCCAACATGGTTTCTCTGATGTTCTTAATGAGACCTTGTTGGGCCAACTATGTTGGGCAAGGCCATGTGTGTACTTATTTAAGATTAGGTAGCAGAGATATAAACTTTTTAAAGGACATGGACAAATACGACTAAAGAGTTTTTTTAATAACTTAAAACATGCTTAAAACATTAGCACTCGTTGGTCTTAAAGGTGCTTTCTTCGTATTTCTCCCATGGGATCCAGGAAACTGGGAAAAGGAAGCTCTGGCAATTTCCTTCCTTCCCCAGGGGACTGGGAGGGGGGAGGAGCCTCAACCGATGGAGAAAATCGAGGTTTTGCTCTGTAGCTCTGCTGTGCGATTGAGCAAGCCTTGCAAAGCAAGCTGAGATGGAGAAGGAAGCAGTCAAGAGCCAGTTGTTCAGGGGCCTGATAGAGCCCTCTGGGGGTCTGATATGACCCCCGGGCCACATGTTTGACACCCTTGATCGGGTGAAGTCCTCAGCCTGGTGCCAAGAACATCATGGCTCTACTGCCTTCTTTCCTGGCACTCACAAAGTGCTGTTTAGAAAAAGGAGCAAGGTCAGGTGGGTGCAACCAAGAGGGTGCCGTGACCTTACATGGGCTAAGTGACCATAAAGGTTGGGCCAGAAACAAAACAAAGAAACTCAAATATAGCTATGGACATGTGCTGATGTACAAAATATCATACAGAACTTAATTGTACCTTCAAAAGTACTAAAATATCATTTTAAACCCACAATCCTATGGTTCTCTATGTATAAGTACCTATTCTTAATAGAAAGTCAAGTGTCCAATCATACACATGCAGGTTAAAAGGTACAGAGGTACAAATATCCATGTACCAATACCAAATGTGTTTTGGGTAAAAGCCTTCCTCAGTGTTAGAATTCAAACTGAGCACTCCATGAATTTAACAAAAATATATGTAAAACTTGAGGATTGTGACTTGGGCTCGATAAGGGATTTTGACTTTATATGGGACCTTGGCCCTGGAGGGGACATTGATTTGGGACTTTGATTTTTGACTTTGTAGGGGATTTTGCCTTTATATAGGACTTGGTACATGGGGCATGTACTTTGGGGCACGATATCTTTGTACAGGTGATTGGCAACTTCTCTTCTGTACACTGCAACCGAATGTAGAATGGTGCTGCTGATAAACCAGATCCAAAACCTAAAATAAATTGGCCCCAATTAAAAAAAAGGAACAAACAGGTTCCAACCCAATCCACCGGCAGCCCTGTATATGACCCATTGCTGTGGGCCCATATCCACACGTATTCCCCCCGTTTTGACAAGTCTCTCTGTATTAATAATATACCTTCATACGTTCTCCCACACCCCCAGCGGTGCATGTTCCGCCCAGAGGTCACAAAAGACAAGCTACATCAAATTCAGCTCAGCGCTGACCTGTGGTAAACTTCTGCGGTTCGTTCCACAAACTGAGGCCGCCCGCCCCCAGTTCCTGCCTGTTACGATTTGAGTCTTGATGTTATTCAAATGTTAACATTTCTGATATGGAAACGGTGCGAGAGGATTTGCTTGATCTGGGAGGGTGTGTCTAACCAGGGCTTTTTTGGTAACAGGAACTCCTTTGCATATTAGGCCACTCCCCCTGATGCAGCCAATCCTCCTGGAGCTTACAGCAGGCCCTGTACGAAGAAATCTGTAAGCTCTTGGAGGATTGGCTGCATCAGGGGGGCATGGCCTAATATGCAAAGGAGTTCCTCCTAAAGAAAAAGCCGTGTCTAACTCAAAAAACGGGCAGATGTGTGTCTAGTGAACCCAACCTTCCCAAAATTTCTTATTTCCAGTCTAAACTCCAGCCCCCTCCCACCTTTGCAGACGGGGTTCATCTGCATTTTAGGCTTCGGAACTCTGAGAGGTGGTGGGGAAAAAGGCAAGAGAGAGAGACATCTTTTAAGATCAGAAACCATATTCTGCATCCCTGCTTCCCCAAAAGCATGGTCTAGCCCAGGGGTGGCCAACGGTAACTCTCCAGATGTTTTTTTGCCTACAACTCCCATCAGCCCCAGCCAGCATGGCCAATGGCTGGGGCTGATGGGAGTTGTAGGCAAAAAAACATCTGGAGAGCTACCGTTGGCCACCCCTGGTCTAGCCTTTTTAATAAATCCCGTGTCCCTCCCTCCCAATGTTTTTAAGAAAAGGGAGGGAAGAAAACGAATGAAAACACCATTCCAGCAGTCATACAATCAAAATTGTCTGTATTTCTTTTAATCTAAAAGAGGGAGGAGGGGGGGGGGGGAGGATCTCCAAAGTGAAAGACAGAACAGATGCCCAGGTACAGACACACGGGTGGAGGTTCTCCCATTCGTTTTGGCACCTTGCGATTCTAAGAACGGCTGGTCTGTCCTTTTATGCTCGCGTACCGAACGAGCTTCAAAAGCCTCTTTCTGGGAGGCCCAAGGTGTTACCGTTGCAGTTTGGTTTGCCTCTCCGGCTTCCCCCTCCCCACCTCTTCCGACCCGGGGCTGCCTTTCGGGACCGCTCTGGCCCCTCATTCGCCGGCAGCCTGTCCCTGCGGAGTTGTCGAAGTGATGACGCCCCCGGTGGTCGGCAACGGAGCCGCTCCTCCTCTCGGCTCTTCGATCCGGGGTCTCTTGACGTCCGGCTCGTTCGGGGGCTCTGCGGCCTCTCTCGTCCCCGCCTCGCCCACCTGGCCCACGACCACGGGCACTGAGGAACTAGCTTGGGCTGCCAAGAGCTGCAACGGATTTGTGAGGGCTGCGGGAAGTGGGAGAGAAGGCGATGTTCAAATAAACCGACAAGCTTAAAATGCAGAAATGTACATTATCCGGCGACTCTCTTAAGGCAACCAGGACCACGTATCACAGATCGTGTGGGTCTTAAGACAACTTTCAGGCAAATTCAGAACTGGAGAGTTTTGAAGATAAACAGATAACCTTGTTCTTCCTCTTTTTTGCCACTCAAAAGCCACCCGTTCTGCACTTTTGTATAGGTAGAGCTCCCATTTCCAGGGGACAGAGAGCCTAAATAAATCTCTAACAGCACTTTTGAAGGATTTAAACTCTCCCTGGAAAGCAGAGAAGCTGATCTTTCTCTAATGCCAACGTGCTTTTTTCATACAGAGAGTCATTGTTAGCTCTGGCAACTAAGAAAATACACGTGAAAGACATCTTTGAAGGGTGAAATGTTTTGGTACGGTGAATATCTAGATCCAATTCTTCTAGCAATGTTATTGACAATATTGACAATTGTATGTTTGATGCTCTTTGTGTGTTGAGTGTAATGGCCTCGAGCGAAAGGCAGTAATTGTTACTTCTACTTTTGTCCTTATTGCTACCTGTCTGTCTTCCAGAGATCCTCCCAGCTTTGGGTGCGAAAAGCTATCTCTAGGGGCGTATAATACAGAATGCGTGATAAAACCAGTTTTTCTTGGTGAAAGAATACCTTTACAAACAATTCCAGAGGGATGTTCCAGGCTGGGTATCGTATGAACGTGGAAGGAAAGAAGGAAGGGTGGAGATCAGATGTATACCCCACCTTTAGAAAGGAGCCCTGTGGTGCAGAGTGGTAAAGCTGCAGTGCTGCAGTCTGAACTCTCTGCTCACGACCTGAGTTCAATCCCGGCAGAAGCTGGGTTCAGGTAGCCGGCTCAAGGTTAATTCAGCCTTCCATCTTTCCGAGGTCAGTAAAATGAGGACCCAGCTTGCTGGGGGGGGGGGAAGTGTAGATGACTGGGGAAGGCAATGGCAAACCACCCCGTAAAAAAAGTCTGCCGTGAAAACGTCGTGATGCGACGTCACCCCAGAGTCGAAAACGACTGGTGCAATATTAGGCCACACCCCTCTGATGTAGCCAATCCTCCAAGAGCTTACAAGGCTGTTAGTACGGGGCCTACTGTAAACTCCAGGAGGATTGGCTACAGCAGGGGGTGTGGCTTAATATGCAAAGGCGTTCCTGCTACAAAAAAAGCCCTGTTCCTTCCCTTCCTCTCCCCACAACAGATACTCTGTGAGGTAGGTGGGGCTGAGAAAGCTCTGAGAACTGCTCTTGAGGGAACAGCTCTGAGAGAATTGTAACTGGCCAAAGGTCACCCAGTTGGCTGCATGTGAAGGAGTGGGGACTCAAACTCGGTTCTCCCAGATTAGAGTCCGCCGCTCTTAACCACTACAAAAACTGCATTCTGCTTTGGATCCCCATCAGAGAGAAAGACGGGATCCACATAAAGTAAATATAGACAAAGACATCCACATGTACCATAAGAACCACCAGATATGCTGTTGGGAGGGACGGCGTGCTTCCCGTTTTGGGTCACTGCCCGGACAGGGAGCTGGTGCTGCCCGAGGGTGACAGGCGCTGCCTGCTGGAGAATGGCGACAGTCTGCCCCGGGACGCCTTGAGCCATCTGACTGGCGACTGTCTGGATAACTCGGCTGGCGGTGGGTATTGCCGCAAACGCGATGGTCGGCTTCTCGTCCATCCCTGCAGAAACAAAAGGCAACGTCACCCGCGGGCTGGCGAGTTTGAGAGCCACGCTTGTTTTTCCGTTCAAATGCCAAAATGGGAACCAACAAGCGAACCGTCATTGTTGCGGCTCACCAAAAAATTGTGCTAGGCCAGGGGTTGGCCAAACTTGCTAAGTGTAAGAGCGACATAGCATCAACCTCAGATGTTTGAGAGCCACGAGACAGGAAAGGAAGGAAGGTGGGAAGAAAGCAACTTTAAATTTATTCCAAGCTGCCAGCTGGCTTAACTTGGAGAAGCAATTTAAAGAGAGAAATGCCTTCTCCAAGTTGGCTGGCAGGGCGCTGGGAGCTTCAATATGTGTAAACGAGCCATATGTGGCTCCTGAATGGCAGCTTGGCCAGTAGTTTCTGCCAGCCCTTGGTTTCTGACTTCTAACTGTTTGGGGGCTGGCCCCCGCCCCACAAACAAAACCTTGCTTGCCTCTGCACCATAGGGGCAAGCCAGCTGCATTTCTTTTGTATTTGCTGAAGGTGGCGGGAACGCGGGTGCTTTCTGTGCACGCACACACGTTTTGACCTATGATACCTGGACCAAATACCATAAAACCCCCAGATATAAACAGGGCCAACCCTGGAAAGTACTTGGATGGGAAACCCCCAAGGAATACAAGGGCTGGGACGCAGAGGCGGGCAATGTCAAGCCACCTCTCTGAAACCTCCAAGCCCACCAGGGGGCGCCAAAAGTCAACCATGGCTTCCAAGTATTGCACACACACACACATACGCATCCCCCCGAAAAGAGGAAAATCCACCAGATCGTGTCACAAACACATAACACAGAGAGCAAATATTCCCTCTAAGCTGTGGAGTCTTGTGAGCAAAAATTCTACTTTGTGAGCTACTGGCATGAAAGTTGTGAGCTGCTGTGTACATTAATTTGCTCTGGGGCGCTTTTTTCCTGAGCTGAGACATAAACGTGAGCTGGAGACTAACAAACTGAGCTAGCTCATCCTAACTCAACTTAGAGGGAACACTGCTCAAGAGGCATACATCCACTGTATTCTCACGTATTTTTGTATTAGTATTTGAACAGAGCATTTGCCATTTTTCATCACGAAAGAGTCCACGTCGAGTAAATCGCTTACACTTCATTATAAAGACGCTGCCTCATGTGTTGAGTCTTCAATGTACTGCAAAGTAGCTTTTGACACTGCAGACAACATCAGGACAGGTCAAAGCGCATCGACTAGGCCTCTGCACTCCTTGGAGTCTTGACTCTCCACGGACTCTTTCATGATGAAAAAATGGCAAATGCTTTATTGTAATTTTGATTTATAATTTTGGTTATATGCATTATATGTTATAAAACAGCAGGAGATATTCCTTCAATAGCGAGTCTTTAAAAAATCCCTTGTACTGAGCAACTGCAGAATATTCTTGTAAATTCCACTGAAATTGACTTTTTTGTAGAACGCGGGTCTCCCCTGCTTCCCACCTTAACCTTCTTCATCCGGTTTGGTTGCTAATCCCCAGGTGGGGGCAGGGGATCCCCCGGTTTGGAGACCCTTTCCCAGCTTCAAGGTCATCAGAAAGCGGGGGGGGGGGGGGGAGGGAAAGGTCTGCTGGACACTCCACAATTCCCCATGGAGACTGATTCCCGCAGGGTATAATGGAGAATTGATCTGTGTGTATCTGGGGCTCAGGGTGTGTGTGTTTTCTGAGATAGAGGCACCAAATTTGCAGCATAGAATCCAGTGCCTTTCCTCAAAACACCCTCCTAGTTTCAAAAAGATTGGACCGTGGGGTCCAGTTCTATGAGCCCCCAAAGAAGGTGCCCCTATCCTTCATTATTTCCAACGGAGGGAAGGTGAGCATTTTAAAGGAGTGCAGTCCCTTTCAATTTGATGGCCGGAACTACCTTTGGAGTTCAATTCTGCTTCGAAACCTTGCTCCTCCCCCAAATCCCCCAGATATTTTTTGGACCTGGCAACCCTAGTGCACTGGACTCCATCTTTATTCTATAATTAACTGCCACAAAGATTGCCTGCAGAGACTGCTCAGAAAGGAAGGGGGTTCTTTTCACCGTAAATAACCTCTGCTGCAGAATGGACATCCACATGTAAGGCACTGGGCATCCCATGAAAATACAACCAAGGGAGAGAGCAATGAAGGGAAGGTGACCGTCCCGCACTCGACACACTACCTCGAGGCTCACCGGGCAAGTCCAGGACGGCTCCGGCTCCTTCGTGGGCTCCGCCCCCCACCCCCTGATTGGTCAGGATGTAGCCATTGGCCGAGTTGGCGGAGGTGGTCACCACCCTGACCATCGTGACGGTGGGGGCTTGCTGCACGACGTGGATGGCGTGGCCCGAAGGCTGCTGGGAAGTCATGATGGAGGCCGGCATGTAGGCCACCGGTTTGGCCAGCAGGGCCGAGGGCCGAGGGGGGACGGCCATGATCACCGGCTGGGCACTGACGGGCGAACCTGTGAGAAGAAAGGCATTAGCCACCTGTAAGAAAAAAAGCTTCTGTCGCCCTCACCTGGGAAGCCCAGGCAAGCCCGATCTTGGAAGCTAAGCAGGGCTGACCCACTGGCAAATACTCGGATGGGAGACCTCCAAGGAATACCAGGGCTGGGATGCAGAGGCAGGCAATAGCAAGCCACCTCTCTGGAAATGTCCAAGCCCCAGTAGGGGGTGCCAGAAGTCAGCCAGGATTCCCAGGAACGCACATGCGCACACACAAATAATAAATAAATAAAGGCTTCCATCAATCAAAGTAGCTCAATGGTTACATGACAGAGATATGTCAAGATAAGCAGCCACGTTAGTCTGTCAGTAGCAGTAGAAAAGAGCCAGAGTTCTGGAGCACCTTAAAAGACTCACAAAATTTGTGGCAGGGTGTGAGCTTTTGTAAGTCATACTGCTCACTTCTTCATAGCATGAACACTGAGCAAGGATGTCCCCTGGCAAATACTTGGATGGGAGACCTCCAAGGAACTGAGAGCCAGTTTGGTGTAGTGGTTAAGTGAGCGGACTTTTATCTGGGAGGACCGGGTTTGATTCCCCACTCCTCCACTTGCACCTGCTGGAATGGCCTTGGGTCAGCCAGAGCTCTCTTATCTGGGAGAACCGGGTTTGATTCCCCACTCCTCCACTTGCACCTGCTGGAATGGCCTTGGGTCAGCCAGAGCTCTGGCAGAGGTTGTCCTTGAAAGGGCAGCTGCTGTGAGAGCCCTCTCCAGCCCCACCCACCTCACAGGGTGTCTGTTGGGGGGAGGAAGGGAAAGGAGATTGTGAGCCGCTCTGAGACTCTTCAGAGTGGAGGGTGGGATATAAATCCAATATCTTCATCTACCTCACAGGGTGTCTGTTGTTGTGGGGGGGGGGAAGGTTAAGGAGATTGTGAGCCGCTCTGAGACTCTTCGGAGTGGAGGGCAGGATATAAAGCCAATATCTTCATCTACCTCCCAGGGTGTCTGCTGTTGGCGGGGGAAGGTAAAGGAGATTGTGAGCCGCTCTGAGACTCTTTGGAGTGGAGGGCGGGATATAAATCCAATATCTTCATCTACCTCCCAGGGTGTCTGTTGTGGGGGGGGGGGGGGAGGGAAAGGAGATTGTGAGCCGCTCTGAGACTCTTTGGAGTGGAGGGCAGGATATAAATCCAATATCTTCATCTACCTCACAGGGCGTCTGTCGTGGGGGAGGAAGGGAAAGGAGATTGTGAGCCGCTCTGAGACTCTTCGGAGTGGAGGGCGGGATATAAATCCAATCTCTTCATCTACCTCACAGGGTGTCTGTTGTTGGGGGGGGGGGGAAGGTAAAGGAGATTGTGAGCCGCTCTGAGACTCTTTGGAGTGGAGGGCGGGATATAAATCCAATATCTTCATCTACCTCACAAGGGTGTCTGTCGTGGGGGAGGAAGGGAAAGGAGATTGTGAGCTGCTCTGAGACTCTTCGGAGTGGAGGGCAGGATATAAATCCAATATCTTCTTCATCTTCAAGGAATGTCACAAATTTTGTTAAGTCTTTAAGGTGTTCCTGGACTCTGGCTCCTTCAGCTCCTTTCTAGTGCTATGCAAGAGAGAAAAAAACGATTCCTCTCTCCCTCAGGGGCACACAGGGAAGCTCTGAAGGTTTTGGAAGCTAAGCGGGGTCAGCCCTGGTTAGTATTTGGGTGCGAGACCGCCAACAAAGCCCAGGGTTGCTATGCAGAGGCAGGCCATGGCCAACCACCTCTGCCCCCACAGTACAAGGCAGCCCAATCTTGTCAGTTCTTGGAAGCGAAATGGGCTAGACCACCAAGGAAGCCAACGGTCGCCACGCCAAACGGCTACGGGGCCAACCGCCTCTGACCCGCCTCTGGCTTTGCAAACCCTACCAGGTCGCCAAAAATCAGCTGTGAATTTTTGACGCTCCCCCCCCCACCACAAAGGGGACCAAGGAATTTTTCAAAAACACGTCCCACCGTTCTCTGCTGCCTCTTTTTGTACCGTCATGTTCAAAATGGAAGGCTTTGAAAACTCTCAAGGGTTTCTAGAAGCCGGCTGCGGCCTGACCAGCACTGTACACGCACAAAGGGTTTAAAATATCACACCATAAAAGTAGGATGCGTTTTTAGGTGCTTTTAAAAGGCCACAAGCCGAGGTCTATCTCTGTCTGTCTAGTACTGCTCTTATAGCTGTCGGCTTCAGCATAAGTTGGAACCGAAAATTATTTTAGGAGATCTTGCTCCGTATTATTTCTCTTATTCTGATTATCGCACCTATGAATTTTGCCGTGGAGAGGGCGACACAATCATTTGTATCCCACAGTAGGCATGACACCTGGGTTTCCACATTTAGTGATTCTATATTTTTAAGTAAAGGGGTGATTCAACGTGTTGAATGAAGGACACTCCATATTCATATGTTCGATAGCCTCAATTTTATCAGCGTGTTCTGTTAAAACATGATGCCCTTTTGTAATCTGCCCTCCAAAACCGCTGAGGGAAAAGTGTTTGTTCTTGTGCGAGTAGAAGCTCTTAGATTTGGGACTGTCAATCGATAAAAAAAAAATATTTCGGCAGTTGCGTCGGGAAGACAATTCCCAAACAGAGTGACGAATATACCCTGCGTGCCCTAACAGAGGTACTTGTAGCATCGAACTTCCTTACACTTTTTTTTTTTAATTTGGAGGAAGAGGAGGAGATTGTATTTATACGCCGCCTTTCTCAGAGCGGCTTACAATCTCCTTTCCCTTCCCCCCCCCGCAACAGACACCCTGTGAGGAAGGTGGAGCTGAGAGAGCTCTAAAAGAAACTGCTCAGTGACTTGTGACTGACTCGAGGTCACGCCAGCACGTACATGTGAAGGAGTGAGGAATCAAACCTGGTTCCCCCAGGCAAGAGTCCATGCACTTAACCACTACACCAAACTGGCTTAACCACCACACCAAATAATGTCTCTAGTTTCTGTATTCTTAAAAGGAAGTACTTCTTCACCCAAAGCGTGATTAACATGTGGAATTCACTGCCACAGGAGGTGGTGGCGGCTACAAGCACAGCCAGCTTCAAGAGGGGATTAGATAAAAATGTGGAGCAGAGGTCCATCAGTGGCTATTAGCCACAGTGTGTGTGTGTGTATATATATATAATTTTTTTTTTGCCACTGTGTGACACAGAGTGTTGGACCGGATGGGCTACTGGCCTGATCCAACATGGCTTCTCTTATGTTCATATGTGACACAGTGTTGGACTGGATGGGCCATTGGCCTGATCCAACATGGCTTCTCTTATGTTCATATGTGACACAGAGTGTTGGCCTGGCTGGGCCATTGGCCTGATCCAACATGGCTTCTCTTATGTTCTTATGTGACACAGAGTGTTGGACTGGATGGGCCACTGGCCTGATCCAACATGGCTTCTCTTATGTTTTTATGTGACACAGAGTGTTGGACTGGATGGGCCACTGGCCTGATCCAACATGGCTTCTCTTATGTTCTTATGTGACACAGAGTGTTGGACTGGATGGGCCACTGGCCTGATCCAACATGGCTTCTCTTATGTTCTTATGTGACACAGAGTGTTGGACTGGATGGGCCACTGGCCTGATCCAACATGGCTTCTCTTATGTTCTTATGTGACACAGAGTGTTGGACTGGATGGGCCACTGGCCTGATCCAACATGGCTTCTCTTATGTTCTTATGTGACACAGAGTGTTGGACTGGATGGGCCACTGGCCTGATCCAACATGGCTCCTCTTATGTTCTTATGTGACACAGAGTGTTGGACTGGATGGGCCACTGGCCTGATCCAACATGGCTTCTCTTATGTTCTTATGTGACACAGAGTGTTGGAATGGATGGGCCACTGGCCTGATCCAACATGGCTTCTCTTATGTTTAATCATGTTGTTTGTTTTTCCTCGGTCTAAGCAAACTGGTGGCTTTTACTGGCACACCTCTTCCCCAGCTTAAGAGCTCCATCAGTTGAACTTACCAGGTGCGCTCTGTGAATACCGATACTCCGGAACGGAGGCCAACTTGGAGCTGAAGTCATGGTCGTGTGGGATGGGTGAGCCCTCCCGGGACAGGCACTCGGGAGTTTGCAGGCCGCTCGAGTGAGGGGACAGCAGGCCAGGATGGGTGGGGGAGGCCGGGGCGCTCCTGGAAGCGAGAGAATGGTGCCAAGGCAAGAACCACATTAGGTGACGGATGATGAAGACACACAGCAGCCAAAGGGGTGTGGGGGTCAATGGGGGCACCTCCAGGGAGTCATCAGGGTCTTGTAGTAGTAGTTATGCCCAGGATAGCCCGATCGGGTCAGATCTCGGAAGCTAAGAAGGGTCGGCCCTGGCTAGTATTCGGAAGGGCAACCGCCAAGGAATACCAGGGGTGTGGCACAGAGGCGGGCAAGGGCAAACCACCTCTGAATGTCTCTTGAAAACAAGACTAGCTCGCCCCCTAGTGGTGCGTCACACTAAAGAGCTAGAACTTCCGGGTGCCACACTATCTTGAAAACTAATTAAACTTCCTATCCCCAACCAATGTTCCCTCTAAGCTGCAGAGTCTTGTGAGCAAAAATTCTACTTTGTGAGCTACTGACATTAAAGTTGTGAGCGACTGCATAAATGATTGTGCTCTGGGGTCCTCCTTCCTGAGCTAAGACAAAAATCTGTGGGCTCGAGGCTAAGAATATGTGAGCTGGCTCACGCTAACTCAGCTTAGAGGGAACACTGCCCCCCAACTAATGTCTAATGCTTTGTCTTGAGTAATACACTGTAACAATAAACTAACCTCAGACTACAGAAGCAGTCTGAGCACTGGACCACAAAGTGAACTCAGACTGACATAACACAGGCCCGGTCACCATTCTTCATGGTTGATGAACCATGCTAAATGCTAATCTGGTTTTCCCTGCAAGCAGTGTTTGCAAACTTGGTGAAATGGCAATTAAAGTGAACTGTGGTTTCAATTCGTATAGATGTAAAGAAACAGGGGAGGGTTTGGACCATGAGCTTCTCTGCTGAACAAATAAAGGCCACAGACCTGATTACACATCTTGTTATTTACTGATGCGCCAACAAGCTCCTTCCCCCTCCACAATCTCCACCTGCCCACGACAAAATCTGAGCCACGCTGTTTCGGCAGCCCGCGCAAAGTCTGCAAATCGCCTTCCGATCCTACACCTGGATTATATACGGGCAAACGCGTGTCCTGTCACTGGCCCGCCACCCAGCTGAACTTACCGGGAAGAGAGAGGCCCAAAGGGGGTTCGAAAGCAGGACACCCCTCGCTGTCTCCGTTTCCGGAACGCCTGCTCCACCAGTTTGGCTTCCGAAGCGGGATCTATCCTCCAGAAAGAGCCCTTCCCAGGCTCCTCTTGGGAACGCGGGACTTTAATGAAATAACGGTTCAGGGAGAGGTTGTGCCGAATGGAATTCTGCGGGGGGGGGGGGGGCAGAAAAGAGGAAGCGGTTATATTTCCCAACGTGAGGGGCTTCGACAGCCAACGGACGAGCCGTACCCCCGCCCTGGCCCCCGACACTCACCTGCCAACCTTTATCAGCCGTCCTGTAGTACGGGTAATGCTTGGTGATGTGGGCGTAGATCCCGCTTAGTGTTAATTGCCTGTCTTGGGCCGAGGAGATAGCTTGAACGATTAGCTGAGCGTATGAATACGGCGGCTTCGACTCGTCCTGCAGACACAAGCAAGACAGACAGACACGAGGGAGTTTTTAGCCGTTTCACAGTTCATTAATAACGGAGGCCTGAGCTCCGATAATGAGGCGAGAGCTGTCCAGGCAGCTGCCTTTCCAGCTAAAACGTTAACGCAAGCAGCGTTTTCCATGGAAAGTTCCCCCCCAAGGCTGCATGCTGTTACTTAATTCCCTTTAGGCAAGGCGTTTTTTGTAGCAGGAACTCCTTTGCCTATTAGGCCATCCCCCCTGATGTAGCCAATCGTCCTGAAGCTTACTGTAGGCCCTGTAAGCTCCAGGAGGACTGGCTACATCGGGAGGGGGGGGGGGGGGTGGCCTAATATGCAAAGGAGTTCATGCTACAACCCCAAAAAGCCCTGCTTAAAGCCAAGAATAAATCGCTACAGGTGACAGGTGTTTTTAAAGAAGGGCACCCGGTAAACCCTTTTAGGGATGAAGACAAGCCAGCAAAAGTCGTCCCTGATGATAATTAGGTTCTTCCAGTTGCCACCCTGGCTAAATCAGAGGTGCCGAACTTATTACAAGGGCCAGATCTGACATTAATATTACTTTGTTGGGCCGGGCCATGTGTACTGTAAATGTAATGCCGGGTACGGGAGATATAATAATAATAATAATAATATTTTATTTTTATATCCCGCCCTCCCCGCCAGGCGGGCTCAGGACGGCTAACAGACATGGGAGTCCCATGATTCACATTAAACAGTATAACAGACATGGGAGTCCCATGATTCACATAAAACATAACAGTTTAAATATCAATTACAAATAAATTAATTAAAATAGATAAAACATATAAAAATAGGTGCTAAAATGATGTAATCCTGATGTACATAAGATGGCTAAGCGCCTGTTCGTTAGTTAATCAGGTTCTGTCTCAAATGCCAACTGAAAAAGAAATGTTTTGCAAGCCCTGCGGAATTGGTTCAGGTCCCGCAGGGCTCGCACCATCTCTGGAAGGTCGTTCCACCAACTCTATATAAACTCTATAAGGGACACATGCAAACTCCATTCACTGTTGGTTGTAGATTTTCTAGGCTGTGTGGCTGTATTAACTGTATTGTTTTTTACTCCAACTACAAACATGATTGAAACATTAACACTCAGGGGTGGCCAAATATAAGAGCCACATAGAATAAATGTCAGATGTTTGAGAAGTGAAAGGCATGAACATCAGAGGGAGGAAGGAAGGGAGATGGGGAGGGAGAGGTGGACCGAATGGCTTTTCCTATGATTTTTTATTCCCCTCTCTCCTGCCACATATACACCCCTGGCTCACCAGGCTGACACCTGAGAAAGCCTTAACTAGAAGAAGAGGAGGAGGTGGTTTTATATCCCGCCCTTCACTACCCAAAGGAGTCTCAGAGGGGCTTACAATCACCTTTCCATTGCCTCTTCACGACAGACACTCTGTGAGGTAGGTGGGGCTGAGAGAGCTCTCAAGAGAGAGCTGTGACTGATCCGAGGTCACCCAGCTGGCTTCATGTAGGGGAGTGGGGAATTGAACCTGGTCCCCCAGATTAGAGTCTGCAAAATACTGTGAAAACATTCTGCCTCGCTCTGCTTTTTTTAAAGAAAGAAGTGCCACAACTTTAATTTATGGAAGACAATCTGGAAATCTGCAGAACTCAAACACCTTTGCCATTTAGACCCTTCCTGGAGGAAAACTTTAATTATTGTTCGAGGAAGGGACTGAGGGGAGAGAGAGAGCTGCTCTCGCTGAGGCAAATGCCAAGGAGGTGTGGAGGTCGGAAAAGGACGGATGAGATCATGAAGGGGTCGGAGCACCTTTTAAAAAAGAGGCGACTGGGGGAATGTGAGAAGGGCTGACAAAATTATGCAGGGGGGGAGGGTGAGGGACATAACTTTCTCTCCCTCTTCAAGAACACTAGAACTCGATGGCTTCCAATGAAGCTGAAGCCAGTTGATTCAGGATGAAAAAAAAGGAAATATTTCTTTACACAAAGGGAGACGAAGATGTAGAATTCGCTGTCAAGGGCTGTAGTGAGGGCCACAGCTTTAAAAGGGGATTAGACAGATTAATGGAGGCGAGACCTAACAGCGGCTACTTAGCCATGGCGGCTCAAGAGAACCTCCACATTCAGAGGTAGTCAACCTTTGAATCCCAGTGCCAGGAGGCAACATTAGAGGTAGGCCTCTCTGCCCCGTTGTTAGCTCTCCAGAGGAACTGGTCAGCCACTGTGAGAGCCGGAAAGCTGGACTACATGGACCACTGGTCTGATCCAGCAGGGCTCTTCTGATGTTCTTATGAAGGTCTCGGCCTCCATGCCCTGTTGTTAGCTTCCAGAGGAACTGGTCGGCCACTGTGAGAGCTGGAAAGCTGGACTACATGGACCGCTGGTCTGATCCAGCAGGGCTGTTCTGATGTTCTTATGAAGGCCTCAGCCTCTCTGCCCTGTTGCTGGCCCTCCAGAGGAACTGGCTGGCCACTGTGTAAGACATGATGCTGGACTAGACTGATCAGTGGTCTGATCCAGCAGGGCTCTTCTTATGTTCCTATGAAGGCCTCAGCCTCTATGCCCTGTTGCTGGCCCTCCAGAGGAACTGGTTGGTCACTGTGAGAGACAGGATGCTGGACTAGATGAACCCTCACTGGTCTGATCCAGCAGGGCTCTCCTGATGTTCTTATGAAGGCCTCAGCCTCTCTGCCCTGTTGATGTCCCTCCAGAGAAATTGGCTGGCCACCGTGTGAGCCAGGATTCTGGACGAGATGGACCACTGGCCCGATCCAGCAGGGCTCTTCTGATGACCCAGCAATTGAGTGACCAGGCTATGGAAACACACCAAGGAGCCCACCTGTGACAACCCAGCAGAGCCCCTCCCCTGGCAATGTTGCCTGTACCTTTGGGCTGTCCCCGCCGGACGCGTCCGCCTGCTGCTCCGACGTGGCCTTTGCAGCATATTCGGCTACCAGCTGCAGGTCCGAGGTAATATTCTGCACAAAGCGATATCCGGAGGAACCGGCACCCCGAGGGCTGGCGGGGCACGAATTGGGAACACTGTGGGAGAAGCAGAAAACAGAGTTATTAGTTAACAGCTAACTGCGTAACAGCATCCTCAACGCATGCAAAATTGTGAGTCACTGAGAGCCGCTTCACACTTTACCGTTGCTGTGGTTAGCTGTTTTGTCAGTTAGATCGGGGGGCCCCAACCACTGTGAGCACCTTTGGAATCTTAGCACAGCACGGTGGGCGCAGCCCCAAAATGGCTGCCATGGGAGGCAGGGCCAGCTCCAAAATGGCTACCACGGCTTACCTTCAGTCGTGCAGTGAAGATCCCTGAGCTGTGATGGTGGCTGATTTGAGCACCACAATGAAGAAGAAGAAGAATTGCAGATTTATACCCCACCCTTCTCTCTGAATCAGACTCAGAGTGGCTTACAATCTCCTATATCTTCTCCCCCCACAACAGACACCCTGTGAGGGGGGTGGGGCTGAGAGGGCTCTCACAACAGCTGCCCTTTCAAGGACAGTTCTGGGAGAGCTATGGCTGACGCGAGGCCATTCCAGCAGGTGCAAGTGGAGGAGTGGGGAATCAAACCCAGTTCTCCCAGATAAGTGTCCGCACACTTAACCGCTACACCAAACTGGCTTTCGCAACAGTGTGTGCCGCTGACGAAGACAGAGAGCCGTAAACACCAGGCATGAGCAAACCTATCATTCCTCTCTCCACCCCACTCGCCACCTGTCCTTCATCTCACTCTTTCTCTCTCTGCCGAATTAATTTATGCCTCCAGAGGTACACAACAGAGCAGAAGGAGAGAGCACGGCTCCTACGGCAGTCAGCCCCAATGCTGACCATGACCGTAACGAGAGATATGGTGTTTTGCAGCAGCCATCCGGGAAAAGGGTTGTGTACCTAGTGCAGCCGGAAAGAAGGTGTAGGAGGAATCTGACCAAGCCTCTACTGCTCCCTGTTAAGCTGAGTTAGCGTGAGCTAGCTCAGATTTTTAGCCTCCAGCTCACACATTTTTGTCTTCGCTCAGGAAGGAGGACCCCAGAGCACACTAATGTATGCAGTGGCTCACAACATGCGTGCCGGTAGCTCACAAGGTAGACTCTTTGCTCACAAGACTCTGCGGCTTAGAGGAAACCTCGCAAGCAGCCCCTCCCCCCCCGAATTGATTGGTAAAGCTGGCAAAAGAGACGCTTTATTTGGGGATACTCAACTCTGTCCTAAAATGTTTAAATTACTGCGTTGGCAGCTTTATGGACTGGCTGGCGGCTCTCTGCTGCCTCCAAGGAAGATTGAAAGGGAGGCTGCTATTGGAGAGGAGGAGGGTGGAAGGGGTGGGGTCTCTGCTTGGAGTTTCCAGGGTACACAAAACCTTGGGCGTGGCAGAGAACCAGGGGTGTTCCCCTCCAAGGTTCCCTCTAAGCTGCAGAGTCTTTGTGAGCAAAAATTCTACTTTGTGAGTGATTGGCATTAAAGTGGTGAGCTACTAACTACATAAGTTATTGCGCTCTGGAGCCATTTTTCCTGAGTTAAGACAAAAATGTGTGAGCCGGAGGCTAAAAATCTGTGAGCTAGCTCACGCTAACTCAGCTTAGAGGGAACACTCCTTCCCAGGAGTCTGTTTCCCAGGGCACTGTCTTCTGAGCTTCCGAAAACCATCAGGATGTTGGGGAACCACAGTTAGAAGAAGAACCACAAGATGGCGCTCACGACACAAGTTAAAAAATCTAAGAGGGGCCCCTGTGAGCGCGTGAAAAGTCTGCTAAGTAACAACAGAGGATATAATGAACGTCTGTCTGTTTGAGCCACTGCATCTTTCGGACGAAGCTGGGGCAGCTATGCCGCAGTGGAACTTGGCAAGCAACTGAAGACTGATGATGAAACGACTTTGATTTGGGGAGGTTTGCATTTTCGGAGCTTTTTTTTGTAGCAGGAACTCCTTTGCATCTTAGGCCACACCTCTCTTATGTAGCCAACCCTCCGAGAGCTTAATGGTTTCTTTGTACAGGGCCTCCTGTAAACTCCAGGAGGATTGGCTACATCAGGAGGGTGTGGCCTAATATGCAAAGGAGTCCCTGCTACAAAATAAGCCTGGAGGGTTTCGATGTTAAGCTATCGTCTGTGTCCCTTCCTGGGAAGACGACGTTTCAGGTGACCCAAACAGAATCCTGAACAGAAGAGCACAGTTGCTACGAGCTGTGAGCTTCTCATCCCTAAGCACACTCGGTGTGCAGCACGGAATCTACCGCCACGAAATTTCGCCCACCAAATTAGCGAGACTGCAGAACGGTGAGGCGCAAACCACAAGAATGCCTTCCCTGAGGAAGCCTCGCCTTCATGACGTTCTTATTTGTATTTGGTCTTTGTATTTTTGGTTTAGTGTTCATTTTCCCCCTCATGGCAAATCGCTCCGAGGCCCTTAGACAACCCCGCCCCCCCCCCCCCGCCGCCCAATTTAAATTTTAAAAATGAGTAAAATAAAAGAGGGACCGGGGCGACAGCTAGGGAAGACCAATAAGTGGTGCTAACGAAGAAAAAACGTGTCGTGCGTTTGTGCTGGGACCGAAATGGCCCTTGTAGATTTACCTCTGGGCAGAACCAGATACTGTGTCTCTCCTCATTCATTACCAAAAGAATAAGATTTTCAAAATTCACAGCTGCAGCCCAAAAACTGCAAATCAGAATTTTCTCTAATGCTAAAAAGCCATCTATGCTCACATACATATATCTTCGAATGCCTTCCCGGGGTGCAGATGTGTCTGTTCATAACCCTGGGAATGACAAAGCTTTTATTCTTCATTTCCATTTGTGTCTCTCACACTAGACACAAACAGAAGGCACCAATAAGATCTTACGAAACACCAACTGGAGCTAAGTCTGCTAAGGACATATGTCAGGTTTCTAATGCATTATCTGTTTCAAATGTCATAAAACCATCAGCATTATGCTTTTACCATGTAAAGTACGTCAGCTTTCTCTCAATGAACCCTGTAAGAGAACCTCTTCCTCCCATTTCAGAGATGCCAAACACAAGCAGAGAGACAACGGCTGGAAGCCAACACAGACTTAAGGAACTTTAAGGAAACCGACAGGTTTCAGGGCATTGTATTTCTCCTCTGGCTAAGTGCCAATGACTTGCTCCAAGATGGGTTGCCAAAACTTGCTTAACATAAAAAGCCACAGAGAATAAACATCAGGGGTTTGAGAGCCACAAGACAGGAACATCAGATGTTTGAGAGCCGGGAGGGAGAATAGATGGTGGGAGGAAGGAGGGAGAGAGAGGTGGAAAGAAAGCAACTTTAACTTGGCTTGGAGAAGTGACTTAAAGAGAGAAATGCCTTCTCCAAGCCAGCCAACAGGGCAGTGGGGGCTTCAAGAGCCACACAGTATGTGTGAAAGAGCTGCGTTTGCCTCTCGAGCTGCAGTTTGGCCACCCCACTCCAAAATATCACCAAGTCTTAACGGGGCAAGAAAACTAAAAATAAAGGCCCTTTGACAGCGATGCTGATTCTGTGAACTCAGGGAGATCATGAGAGGGAAGGCAAGAAGGGTTGCCTCAGGGCTTAGTAGGTATTTGTGAATTTCCTGCATTGGGCAGAGGGTTGGGACTAGATGACCCTGGAGGTCCCTTCCAATTCCATGATTCTGTGACTGCTTGGGGGGGGGGCACAGCAAGGAGGGGCCAATGACCATTTGCCTGTACAAAAGAGACCAAAATGCATCCAAGAAGACAACAGAGTCTCTTTGGTGTCTTTGCCTGCGCTATACAAATAATAAGACAGGAAAGATAATTCCAAGGCATTCCAATTGCATGCTTCCCCCCCATAAAAACACACTGTTTCGAATTAGGGAGGCATTCAATTTAGACGTGCGTTATGAAAACCAGAATCCATACATCAAGACTGCAATAGCGTTGGCACAACCCCATTGGAGAGAGTGTGCACGTTTCAGAAGATGAAGCAAACAATCCAAAAGCATTATTCAGAGAGAGAGAGAGAGAGAGCCTAGAGAACAAAAATCATGCTGTTCGAGCCCCAATACTGAATTTTTTTTGTATTTATGTCTCGACACAGCCAGATGTTCTGCACAGCTGCCCCTGGAATATTGGCAAAGCACCTTTTTGCAGATTCCAGGCAGTGGCTGATGCCAGCATTGACTCTTCAGAGATGCCTAGTTGTGCAGGTAAAATGTGCCAGGTGACGGAGGGTCCAAGCTTATAGATGCAAATCAGCACAACCGCATTCACTCCTCGGACGGTGTAGTCTGGGGTGGCCAAACTGTGGCTCTTTCACACATTGCGTGGCTCTTGAAGCCCCCACTGCCCTGTTGGCCGGCTTGGAGAGAGCAGATCTCTCTTGAAATTACTTCACCCAACCAAGGCAGTCAGCAGCTTGGAGAATGCATTTAAAGTTGCTTTCTCTTCACCTCTCATCCATCCATCCATCCATCCATCCATCCATCCATCCATCCATCCATCCATCCATCTATCTATCTATCTATCTATCTATCTATCTATCTATCTATCTATCTATCTATCTATCTATCTATCTATCTATCTATCTATCTATCTATCTATCTATCTATCTATCTATCTATCTATCTATCTATCTCCCTCCCTCCCTCCCTCCCTCCCTCCCTCCCTCTTAAACAACGTAAGAGAAGCCATGCTGGATCAAGCTAATGGCCCATCCAATCCAACACTTTGTCACACAGTGGCCAAAAAACCCCAGGTGCCATCAGGAGGTCCATCAGTGGGGCCAGGGCACCAGAAGCCCTCACCCTGTTGCCCCTCCCAAGCCCGCCCATCCATCCATCCATCCATCCATCCATCCATCCATCCATCTATCATCAATCATCTAAACAACGTAAGAGAAGCCATGCTGGATCAAGCCAATGGCCCATCCAATCCAACACTTTGTCACACAGTGGCCAAAAAACCCCAGGTGCCATCAGGAGGTCCATCAGTGGGACCAGGACACCAGAAGCCCTCACCCTGTTGCCCCTCCCAAGCCCGCCCGCCCGCCCACCCACCCACCCACCCACCCACCCATCCATCCATCCATCCATCCATCCATCCATCCATCCATACTCCCTGCCTTGCGGCTCTCAAACATCTTCTGTTTATTCTATGTGGCTCTTATGTTAAGAACGTTTGGCCACCCCTGGCATAGGCCCTTGGGAAGGGACTGTGGATCCGTGGCTGGCCAGGTCCTTTCCATGCAGAGGGTCTCACGTTCAGTCACTGCCCGCTGCAGTCAAATGTTTTCAGGCAACAGCTGGTGGGGAAGATCCTCTTTTGCGCCTGAGCTCCCAGGGGGCCAAGCTGGTCAGACCATGCAGACGAAGCTGGTCAGCTTGGTAGACTGACAATCCAATTCAGTATAAGGATATCGTTGTCCCCACAAGCATGGAGGCCAGATCAAGACTTTATAAGCGAGGGTCAGGGCTTTTTTTCTTTTGTATCAGGAACTCCTTTGCATATTAGGCCACACCCTCCTGATGTAGCCGATCCTCCTGCAGCTTACAATAGGCCCTGTACTAAGAGGCCTGTAAGCTCTTGGAGGATTGGCTACACCAGGGGGGCGCAGCCTAATATGCAAAGGAGTTCCTGCTACAAAAAAAGCCCTGGCGAGGGTGGTCAGGTGGGGGGAACTGTGATGTTTTGCAACGCATCTTATGGACGGGGGATGGCTCACAAAGCACTTGGGGAGAACCAGTCCCCCGTGAGGCCTGCTCAGATCACTCTCCCAGAGCTGGATTTGGATTATTTTAGAATTCTGCTTTCCGCTCGCAGCTTTGTGATACAGAGAAACATTTTACACCGACACCAGATGTGACAAAGAGTCACATAAGGGCAGGCCGCAGGGCTCGCCTGAATACGGAACTGGCAATTATGGAACCACTAGGGGGCAGCGTGCCTCCAGCAGCGAGTTTCGGCAGGGCCTTTGAGGAAAACAAGTCCAGTATTTACAACGTATGATTATGTTTTCAATCGCTGGAGAAGGGTGGGGAGTTGGATTTTCCACCCCGGGTACCAAGGCCTCGTGGGGAGTGTTTGTTGCCAAACAGAAACAGCTCAGGCCCATTATGGATCCGAGAGAGGCTCCAACGCTACGCACTGCGATACTTCAACTAGGGTTGCCAAGTCCAATTCGAGAAATATCTGGGGACTTTGGGGGTGGAGCCAGGAGACATTGGGGGTGGAGCCAGGAGCAAGGTTGTGACAAGCACAATTGAACTCCAAAGGGAGTTCTGGCCATCACGTTTCAAGGGACTGCACACCTTTTAAATGCCTTCCTTCCATAGGAAATAATGAAGGATAGGGACACCTTCTTTTGGGGCACATAGAATTGGATCCCTTGGTCTAATCTTTCTGAAACTTGGAGGGTATTTTGGGGAGAGGCACCAGATGCTACTCTGCAAATTTGGGTCATCTAACTCAAACAACAACCCCCCCAGAGCCCCAGATACCTGTGGATCCATTCTCCACTATTTCCTATGGGAATACATCTCCATAGGGAATAATAAAATTCCCAGCAGATATTTCCCTCCCCTCCCCCCACTTTCTGATGACCCTGAAGCGGGGGGGGGGGGAGGGCCTTCAAACTGGGGGATCCCCTGCCCCCACCTGGGGATTGGCAATCCTGACTTCAACCATAAACTTAACCTACTGTTCGCCATCTGGGGCTTTCTTTCATGCCCCCATCAGCTATATAACAACATTTTTGTACCGATCAGCTCGCCTCATTAAAAGTTCTGGGGAACTGGAAAGCTCACTTTCCTGATTATTTAATTAGTTCTAATGTGTTTTTAAAAATAACTTGACCGTTGATTTGGGGGGGCTGTTCGTCTGCCTCCTAAGAAGCAAACACAACGACTTGCGATTTCCAACGAGTGCAGCGTATGTGAATTCTGTCTCGATGCCTCAAACTAGTTCCAAAAGCTACAGCAGCAAGACGTCTAGCGGGCTGAGTTACTGGCCTGTGAAGAAGAAGAAGAAGAAGAAGACCATAGATTTATACCCCACCCTTCTCTCTGAATCAGAGTCTCAGAGCGGCTCACAATCTCCTTTATCTTCTTCCCCCACAATAGACACCCTGTGAGGTAGGTGGGGCTGAGAGGGCTCTCCCAGCAGCTGCCCTTTCAAGGACAACCTCTGTGAGAGCTCTGGCTGACCCAAGGCCATTCCAGCAGCTGCGAGTGGAGGAGCGGGGAATCAAACCCGGTTCTCCCAGATAAAGAGTCCGCGCACTTAACCACTACACCAAACTGTGCCTTATCTCCACAGAAAGAACTAGACTGGCTATGTTCCATGGTGCTGCATTTGCATGAAACTGGCTTATTGGCCCACGTTTCAATCTTTGCCTAATTGATAGAGACCCAATTGCAACCAGGCTGGTATGTCCAAAGGTTAGCCACCATTGGTGGACACCGATCTCCAGTCTGGCTTTGAAGAATACATCAGAGGGGGTTGGTTTGGGAGGTATGGAGAGGTTGTCAGAGGGACAGGATCCATAGCGTTAATGCTGAGCGACCCCTGTACAAAGCTGCCTATCAGACCACCGGTCCATCAAGGACGGTATTGTCTACTCAGGCTGGCAGCCACTTGCTCTCCAGGGTCTCAGGCTGAGGTCTTTCCCATCGCCTCCTGCCAGGTCTTTTAACTGGAGATGCCGGGGATTGAACCTGGGACCTTCTGTACGCCAAGCAGATGCTCTACCACTATGCCACGGCCCCTCCCAGTAGTAACTGTAAATCCGTGGGGCTAACGGTGACCTCCCCACTGGGATATCCCATCTTCAAGCAGTGTTGCCAAGGTCAAGACAACACCCCCAAATGCAGAGATTTTTCTCTTTAATCGCTCAAACCACTTCCAACAGCCAGAAGTTAACAGTTGTCCTTCAATCAGGTCAGTTCCCCAGTCATCACCTCTACCTAGGAGAGCCAGTTTGGCGTAGTGGTGAAGTCCTGAGACTCTTCGGAGTGGAGGGCGGGATATAAATCCAATATCTTCTTCTTCTGTTTCCACCTGAGCTTCAGGCTGGCTTCTCCACTTAGGTCCTTTTAGCTTCTTGCTTCAGGGTTAAGCCAAAAGGTAGCTGAAATCCTGGCCAGGAAAACTGCCCTCCTGGTTTCCAAGAAGCTTGGGTCTCTCCGGACTGCCAAGACTCCAAGCCTGGTGAGCTGTTCTTCCCGCACTTCCTACTTCCTGCAGCTAAGACCGTGGCACAGGGGTGGCCAAACTTGCTTAACGTAAGAGCCGCACAGAATTAAACATCAGATCTTTGAGAGCTGCAGGACACGAATGCCAGATGTTTGAGAGCAGAAGGGAGAGAGGGAGAGTTGGAAAGAAAGCAACTTTAAATGCCTTCTCCAAGTTGCTCTCCGGCTTGGCTTGGAGAAGTGATTTAAAGAGAGAAACGCCCTCTCCAAGCTGGCCGACGGGGCAGTGGGGGCTTCGAGAGCCGCACAATATGTGCGAAAGAGCCACATGTGGCTCCCGAGCCGCAGTTTGGCCGCCCCTGGCCGTTCCCATCTTCTCCCTCCTTGCTCTTCCTCCTGAGTAGGCCCATTCTTCCAAGGAGACCTTTACTCCATAAGGAGCGAGTATGGGCTGTCTTTCCTGTTAAGAGTTGGAAGGGTCCTCAAGGGTCGTCTAGTCCAACCTCCTGCACAATGCAGGAAATTCACAAATACCTCCCCTTCCCCAAAAAAGTCAGTGACCCCTGCTCCATGTCTAGAAGATGGCAAAAATCTCTGGGATCCCTTGCCAAAATGGCTTCCAGACCCCAAAGTGGCTTACTGGCATTTCCCTGGGCCACAAGAACGAAGCCCAGGTTTGGAATGTCCTTGCTCCCCCAGGGCTAGAGCGTCTAGGGGTGTGACGTACAGTTTATTGCCATTAAAACCACAAACGACTGGGGACAAAGGTATTCCCCATTGGAGCCAGCCCAGCAATTAAGAATTGCACTGTCCCCAAACGATAAAGCAGGTAGCTACCAGAAATAGCCTTCTGTTGCTGTTGATGTTGCGCCATTAATCTGGGCCTCTCAAGCCTGTTGAGAGCAATGTTCCCTCTGAAGTGTGGTGTCTCAGGAGCAGAAATTCTACTTTGTGAGCTGCTGGCGTTAAAGTTGTGAGCTGCTGCATCAATCAGTTTGCTCTGGGGCCATTTTTCCGGAGCTGAGACAAAACTGGGTGAGCCAGAGGCTAAAAAACTGTAAGCCAGCGCACGCTAACTCAGCTTAGAGGGAACGCTGGTTGAGACTTAAGTGAAGACTAAGGCACAGACATTATTTCCCAGGCTCTGCGTTTAAGGCATTCTCATTTCACTCATCTGTCTTTTCTCGGCCCATTTCTGCTGTTTTTTGCTTTAAACCGATGAAATCATTTTACTGCTGACTCGACTCCTTTAATGGTCAATTTTATTACTCTGTAGCCTGCCCAGAAAGCCTTCATGCTAATGTCTGTGGTTCTGCGGCTATTAGGACGGTGCTGTTCTGCTGGGCCGTGACTTGAGGGGAAAAGCCCCAGCTCCAAATACAGAGGGCCCCAACACCAATTCATGGCACCTCCCGTTAAAAGACCACAGTTTCGCAGATGCCGGGAAAGACCTTATATCGGAAGAAAGCTGAAGGCAGCTCTAGATTGCAAATGCTAGACCGACGAACCGATTCTGTATCAGACAACTTCACAGGTGGTTGGTTTTTAGAGCTGCTTCTATTGCTTGCAGTTTTATAGTTTTTTTAGCAATTATGACTGGAAACGACTTCGTAGCCCGGGCACGTGAGAGATAAACATTTAAACTACTTAAAACATCAGCAGCAGTAAAACTAAAGTCAGATTTTATATAAAAAAAAATACTTAAAAAAAATCCCCGCTAACGGGAAGAATTTGCAAAATAAGCAATAAGCTACGAATAAAACCCAGTCTGTGCTTTTGGATACAATAATTCGTGGGGGCTGGGAGGCTAAGTAGCAGGGAGGGAATTTAAAGATCACAATTAAGGCCCGTATTACAAGAAGGGTTCTGTTTCTAATAGAGAAGCAGAAAGGCAGCCGCAAAATTCAGGATGACATGTCTTCTGGAACGGCAAAAGGTACATTTCACAGCAGAACAGTACCGCCCTCCTATTCAGCCGGGAATATGTAGTTAGGCTACTTAAAAATTGGGAAAAGAAAGGAATCCGGAGAGGAAACAGAATTCCCACTCAGTGCCCCAGACAGCTCCTGTGTTATGACCAGGGCTTTTTTTTGTAGCAGGAACTCTTTTGCATATGAGGCCACGCCCCCTCGATGTAACCAATCCTCCAAGAACTTACAGGGGTCTTCGTACAGGGCCTACTACAAGCTCCAGGAGGATTGGCTATATCATGGGGCCGTGGCCTCATATGAAAAGGAGTTCCTGCTACAAAAAACCGCCCTGGTTATGATGGCCGAAATGCAGGGGAAGGCCCGATTTCATATATAAAGAAACACAGAAAAAGCAAACATAAAAAAGGTAGAATAAGATAGAAGTACCACAGTGGTTCATTTATACACCATCATATTTTGGCTGACAAGAGCATAAAAATCAATAACTGAAAGAAGCCATCGATATTATCTAATAAATTGTAACTAGTAACATTTTTCTGGCCTCAAAATTGCTCAACAGATCTTACATTGTTAAGTGCAATTTATTATACTTTTGATTTTGGTCTGGTCCACATGCATATGCATTTACATTCCTAACATCACCGATATTTTAACATTAGGTCACTGGAAACATAAACATTTTGAACATATACTACTCAATTCTGTCTCTTTTTGGACAGCCTCTTTTTTTTAGTCTTTATAGCTTTGCAGCCTAATTTTGATCAATGTATGCAAAAAAAAAATACACTCATTTTTTTCTTGAAATTCACACTCTGGTCTATTATGCAAAAGTAGGATGTCAGCTTTGGCCATGGCCATATAATCAGTTTATTTTTTCTAATCAATCAATTCTGGGCATGTTTCAGTTTTCCATTTTGATGCAAACACCACAGTCACTTTACATTTAAATAGTCTGTTATGAAATTTTGATACATTCGATGGGGTTTTCAAGGCACGAAACGTTGAGAGGGGGTTTTGTCATAGCCTGCCTCTGTTTTGGCCACCCTGGACTTCCTTGGTGGTCCCCCATTCACATACTAACCTGTCTTAGCTTTTGATTATGCATGGGATAGAGAAAGAAGGACTTTTCTCCCTTTTTCACAATACGAGAACTCGTGGGCACTCAATGGAATCGCTGAGCGGTCGGGTTAGAACGGATAAAAGGAAGTGCTTCTTCACTCAAAAGGGTGATTAACACATGGAATTCACTGCCACAGGAGGTGGCGGTGGCTACAAGCATTGCCAGCTTCAAGAGGGAATTGGAAAACATATGGAGCAGAGGCCCATCAATGACTCTTAGCCACAGCGTATAGATGGAACTCTGTCTGGGGCAGTGATGCTCTGTATTCTTGGTGCTTGGGAGGGGCAACAGGGTAAGGGCTTCTAGTGTCCTGGCCCCACTGATGGACCTCCTGATGGCACCTGGGTTTTTGGGCCACAGGGTGACACAGAGTGTTGGACTGGATGGTCCACTGGCCTCATCCAACATGGCTTCTCTTATGTGGTCTGATGAGAGCGGGCTAGCTGGGGCTATAGATTAAATTGGGGTGAAGAGACAGGGCCTGTGGTGACGTGTATCACCTTCCATCCTACTAAAGATATTCGCTTCCTGAGCCTACATAAGAACAGCTCTGCTGGATCAGAATAGTGATCCGTCTAAGTCCAGCATGTGGTGGAAAAAAAAATATCCATCCAGTTTTGAAAGCAAAAGCGAGTGGAGGTCAAAGGATTAAAACACCAGAGATTCCTTGCTGGGTCAGACCGGTGGCTCACCCCGTCCAGCATCCTGCCTCACACAGTGGCCAGCCAGTTGCCTTGGAGGGCCAGCAAACAGAACACAGAAGCCAAGGCCTCACTGCCTTTTCTCACTACACTAGTAGCCCCTGTTTTGTTCGGTGCAACCGAGTCCATCTCTAAGCTGTGAACTTTTGAGGGAAGGAAGGAAGGAAGGAAGGAAGGAAGGAAGGAAGGAAGGAAGGAAGGAAGGAAGGAAGGAAGGAAGGAAGGAAGGAAGGAAGGAAGGAAGGAAGGAAGGAAGGAAGGAAGGAAGGAAGGGAGGGAGGGAGGGAGGGAGAGCGCGAAGGAAGAAAAAGAAAGAGAAAGGAAGGAAGGAAGGAAGGAAGGAAGGAAGAGAAAGAGAGAGAGAAAGAGAGAGTGAAGGAAAGAAGAAAAAGAATGAAAGAGAGAGAACGAAAGAGAGAGCGAAGGAAAGAAGGAAGAAAGAGAAAGGAAGGAAGGAAGACAAAGAGTGAGAGAAAGAGAGAGAATGAAAGGGAGAGCGAAGGAAGGAAGGAAGGAAGGAAGGAAGGAAGGAAGGAAGGAAGGAAGGAAGGCAAAGACAGTGAAAGAGAGAGAGAGTGAAGGAAGAAAAAGAGTGAAAGAGAGAGAACAAAAGAGGGAGCGAAGGAAGGAAAGAAGGAAGAAAGAGGAAGGAAGGAAGACAAAGAGAGTGAGAGAGAGAGAGAAAGAGAGAGTGAAGGAAGAAAAAGAGTGAGAGAGAAGGAGAGAACGAAAGGAAGAGTGAAAGAGAGCGAAGGAAGGAAAAAAAGAAGAAAGAGAAAGGTAGGAAGACAAAGAGAGTGAGAGAGAGAGAGAAAGAGAGAGCGAAGGACTGAAGAAAAAGTGAGAAAGAGAGAGAGCGAACGAAGGAAAGAAGGAAGAAAGAGAAAGGAAGGAAGGAAAATAAAGAGTGAGAGAGAAAGAGAGAGAGAATAGAGAAAGAGCCAAAGAGAGCGAAGGAAGGATGGAAGAAAGACAAAGAGAGAGAGAAAGTGAGAGAACGAGAGAGAGTGAAAGAGGGAGCAAAGGAAGAAAGAGAAAGAAAGGAAGGAAGACAAAGAGTGAGAGAAAGAGAGAGAGAGAGCGAAGGACGGAAGAAAAAGAGTGAGAGAAAGAGAGAGAGAGCAAACGAAGGAAAGAAGGAAGAAAGAGAAAGGAAGGAAGGAAGGAAGGAAAGAAAATAAAGAGAGTGAGAGAAAGAGAGAGAGAACAATAGAGAAAGAGCCAAAGAGAGAGCGAAGGAAGGACGGAAGGAAGACAAAGAGAGAGAGAAAGTGAGAGAACGAAAGAGAGAGAGTGAAAGAGGGAGCAAAGGAAGAAAGAGAAAGAAAGGAAGGAAGGAAGACAAAGAGAGTGAAAGAGAACGAAAGAGAGAACGAAGGAAGGAGGGAAGGAAGAAAAAGAAAGAAAGACGCTGGAGGCTTTCAAGCCGAGGGGAAAGCCCTACAAAAAACAAGCTGGAAAGTAAACACAGAGGCTGCCTAGAAGAGGCTTGTGGGTCATCCGGGCAGGGCAGGAACTGTTTGTTTTGGTCGAGAGAGAGAGAGAGAGAGAGAGAGAGAGAGAGAGAGAGCTCCTGTTCCTACAGTAAAATCTGCCCCTTTATGCAGAAAGTTTGGAAGCTGCCGAGGGAGGGAGGGGCAGGCTCCAGTTTCCAAAAAGGAAACTATCCCGACTTAGGATCTCCGAGCTAAAGTAAATTTCCCAGCAGCCAATCAGGGGAGAGCTAGGCGAATGCACACCAAATTAGGCAAGTGAACATTACTAAAGGGGGTGGGTGGGTGGGAGAGACTACATGTGAACAGCCTCCGGTCCCAACACTCCCAGGGAGGAGCAGAAGAGCACTCCCCCCCCTTCCTTTTCTTCTTACAAGAAGTGTTGACATTCCTGAAGAAAGCATGAATCTGTTGCAACAAAAAACCGCCTTCCTGGAAGAGGCGAAGCCTTGGCAACCAGCTGCCCCAAAAGAGCCCGCCCGATCCAAAATCCAGCCAGAACGGTTCAGTGCACAAAAGCCGCCCCTCCTGGATCAGACCAAAGGTCTGTTTCATCCACCGTTCTGCTCCCAGCTGGAGGCTTCCGGAGAGAGCTGGCAAACAAGCAGGAGGGGTGGGGTGCAGAGATAAGCCTTTCCCCTGTGGTCCCCATTTGGCACACAAAGATATTCTGCTTCTGAACATGGAGGGACTATTTAACCGTTAGTCACCAGAATGGACCAACAATGCCCTCCCCCAACCAATCACAGTGTCCATTTTTTAAGCTAGCGGTTTGTCCTATTTTGCATCAGCGAGTTCTTTATGTTAATTAGGCACTGTGTAAAAAACCCCTTCAGCCAGAGACAAAGTCGCATGAACGCAAGAGAAGCCATGTTGGATCAGGCCAATGGCCCATATAGTTCCACAGTCTGTGTCACACAGTGGCCAAAACCCAGGAGATCCACCACTGGGCCAGAACTGTGCCCACTGTGCCCCGTCCCAGGCACCAAGAATACAGAACATCACTGCTCCAGACACAAGAACATGAGAAGCCATGTTGGATCAGGCCAATGGCCTATCCATTCCAATACTCTGTGTCACACAGTGGCCAAAACCCAGGGGCCATCAGGAGGTCCACCAGCAGGACTAGAACTCCAGAAGCCGTCCCATTATGGCCCCCCCCTCCCCAAGCACCAAGAAGAGAGAACATCACTGCTTCAGACAGAGTGTTCCGTCTCTACCTTGTGGCTAATAGCCACTCAGGGACTTCTGCTCCATATAAGAGCATAAGAGAAGCCATGTTGGATCAGGCCAATGGCCCATCCAGTCCAACACTCTGAGTCACCCTGTGGCCAAAACCCAGGTCACATCAGGAGGTACACCAGCAGGGCCAGAACTCCAGAAGCCCTCCCACTGTGGCCCCCCACGCACCAAGAACACAGAACATCACTGCTCTAGACAGAATGTGCCGTCTCTACCTTGTAACTAATAGCCACTCAGGGACCTCTGCTCCATATAAGAACATAAGAGAAGCCATGTTGGATCAGGCCAATGGCCCATCCAGTCCAACACTCTGAGTCACCCTGTGGCCAAAACCCAGGTCACATCAGGAGGTACACCAGCAGGGCCAGAACTCCAGAAGCCCTCCCACTTTGGCCCCCCACGCACCAAGAACACAGAACATCACTGCTCTAGACAGAATGTGCCGTCTCTACCTTGTAGCTAATAGCCACTCAGGGACCTCTGCTCCATATAAGAACATAAGAGAAGCCATGTTGGATCAGGCCAATGGCCCATCCAGTCCAACACTCTCACCCAGTAGCCAAAACTCAGGTGCCATTAGGAGGTTCACCAACAGGGCCAGAACTCCAGAAGCCCTCCCGCTGTCACCTTCCTCAAGCACCAAAAATACAGAACATCACTGCCCCAGAGAAGCCATGATGGATCAGGCCACTGGCCCATCCAGTCCAACACTCTGCGTCAGACAGTAGCCAAAACCCAGAGGCCATCAGTAGCCCACCAATGGGGCCAGAACTCCAGAAGCCCTCCCACTGTTGCCCCAGTCAGAGCATCACTTCCTCAGACATAAGAACGTAAGAGAAGCTATGTTGGATCAAGCCAGTGGCCCAACCAGTCCAGCAGTCTGTGTCACACAGTGGCCAAAACCTCTCTCTCCACATCTATTTTCCTGCCTGCCTTCCCTCCTTCCAGTGGCTCTCCACCATCCGATGTTCATGTCTTGCGGCTCTCAACCGTCTGATGTTCATGTCTTGCAGCTCTTGAACGTCTGACATTTATTCTATGTGGCTCCTACATTAAGAATAATAAGAAGAAGAATTGCAGATTTATACCCCGCCCTTCTCTCTGAATCAGAGACTCAGAGCGGCTTACAATTTCCTATATCTTCTCCCCCCGCAACAGACACCCTGTGAGGTGGATGGGGCTGAGAGGGCTCTCACAGCAGCTGCCCTTTCAAGGACAACCTCTGCCAGAGCTATGGCTGACCCAAGGCCATTCCAGCAGGTGCAAGTGGAGGAGTGGGTAATCAAACCCAGTTCTCCCAGATAAGAGTCCACATACTTAACCACTACAACAAACTGGCTCTCTTAAGCAAGTTTGGCCACCCCTGGTTCAGCATATGAAATGAGATTTTAAAAACCAATATCCCTGTTCAGTCCTGCCTTGAGACCCTGTGAGAAAGCTGGACTATAAATAATGAAATTTTTTTTTTAAATTTAATGAAACAGATAAGTCTTGCGCCACAAAGATGCTGAATTCTGCAAGAGCGTGCCAGTTAAGACAAAGCGTTCCGATGACTCAGGTTTCTAATCTCGACTGCATCATCCACGCTTTTAATGTGGTTCATCAAGGGCCAGCCTCGGCTTTGCCTCCGGTTCTTGGGGAAAGCATCGCTCAGGATTATTGGGACATTTCCTGTGGCAGCAGTGAAGGCAGCCCTTGGTGCACCGGAGGAAAGCACTATATAAACCAGGGGTGGCCAAACTTGCTTAATTTCGACTGCATCGTCCACGTTTTTAATGCGGTTCGTCAAGGGCTAGCCTCAGCTTTGCTTCCGGTTCTTGGGGAAAGCATCGCTGAGGATTATTGGGACATTTCCTGAGGTAGCCTTTGGTGCACCGGAGGAAAGCACTATATAAACCAGGGGTGGCCAAACTTGCTTAATCTCGACTGCATCGTCCACGTTTTTAATGCGGTTCGTCAAGGGCCAGCCTCAGCTTTGCTCCCGGTTCTTGGGGAGAACATCGCCGAGGATTATTGGGACATTTCCTGAGGTAGCCCTTGTTGCACCGGAGGAAAGCACTATATAAATCAGGGGTGGCCACGCAGAATAGACATCAGATGCCTGAGAGCCACAAGACATGAACGTCAGACATTTGAGAGCGGAAGGGAGGGAGGGAGGGAGGGAAAAGCAAGTTTATCCAGGCTCCAAGCTGTCTGAAGGGGCGGTGGGGGCTTCGAGAGCCACATCATATGTGTGAAAGAGCCACATGTGGCTCCCGAGCTGCAGTTTGGCCACCCCTGATATCAATTTGAAAAAAAAAAAGGACTATGCAAACACAGCGCCGTTATACCCATCGCGATGCTTTTTAAATTTTCTATGTTAAAAAACGTTTAACTTGCTGGAACTAGAGTCCGATCATGTAATTTTTGCCTCGTTCAACATTTCACGTGAATATTTACACTTCGCTTTTCTATTTTTTTTTTAGATCCCTGATTGGTTCCAGACTTCTACGACCCGAATACTATTGCACGGTTTATTGAAAACCCCACCCTGTTGATGGCATTGCCTCTGTGTAATCTACCCTAAGTCAGTCAGAGGCAAATTATGGATTATGTAAATAAATAAAAGTAAACACAGACTCTTGACGGAACACAGGGCAGACCGGATCAGGGTAGCCAAACTGTGGTTCGAAAGCCACATGTTGCTCTTTCACACATATTATGTGGCTCTTGAAGCTCTCACCGCCTCGTTGGCTGGCTTGGAGGAGGCGTTTTGACTCTTTTAATCACTTAAAAGAGAGTCAGTTTGGTGTAATGGTGAAGTGCACAGACTCTTATCTTGGAGAACCAGGTTTGATTCCTCATTCCTCCACCTGCACCTGCTGGGATGGCCTTGGGTCAGCCATAGCTCTGGCAAAAGTTGTCCTTGAAAGGGCAGCTGCTGTGAGAGCCCTCTCAGCCCCACCCACCTCGCAGGGTGTCTGTTGTGGGGGAGGGAGATAAAGGAGATTGTGAGCCGCTCTGAGACTCTTGAGTGGAGGGCGGAATATAAACCCAATGTCGTCGTCGTCTTCTTCTCTAAGCGAAGCCAGTCAGGGGCTTGGAGAATGGATTTAAAGTTAAAGTTGCTTTCTTTCTACCTCTCCCTCACCCATCTGTTTGCTTTCCTCCCTCCCTATCTTGCAGCTCTCAAACCTCTGACACTCATGTCTTGTGGTTCTCAAATGTGACGGCTCTTACATTAACCGAGTTTGGCCACCAGATAAAGCTGGTGAAAGAAAAGTATCACAACTCCTTGATCAGTACCAGGGCCTTCATCCATGTTGCCGGACTCTGGATAGTTGTTAAAGTTGTTAAAGAGCCCCGTGGCGCAGAGCGGTAAAGCTGCAGTACTGCAGTCCAAGCTCTGCTCATGACTTGAATTCGATCCCGGTGGAAGCTGGGTTCAGGTAGCTGGCTCATGGTTGACTCAGCCTTCCATCTTTCCGAGGTGGGTAAAACGAGGACCCAGCTTGCTGGGGGGGAAATGTAGATGACTGGGGAAGGCAATGGCAAACCACCCTGTAAAAAGTCTGCCATGAAAATGTCGTAATGCGACGTCACCCAAGAGTCGGGAACAACTGGTGCTTGCACAGGGGACTACCTTGACCTTTTTTTAAAAAAGCAGCCAGATCATGGGCTAATTTCCCATGGGGATTTCCTCACCCCACCCCCAGGGAAAGCAGGACGCCCCTATTCTGAGCACAACTCACAGCAGTTCTCAGGGATCTACCCTATAACCCAGAGCAAAACAAAACTTCAATTTTTGGAGTTGAGAGAGAATCTCTGGACTAGGCATGGGCACGAATCAAAGCGTCAACTGCAATTTATGCTAAAAATGGCCGATTCGTGGTTCGTAACAGGTTCAGCAAATGGTGCTGTGCAGAAATAAAACCAAAATGGCTTGTTTTTGTTTTGCGGGGGGGGGGGGGGGGCGGGTGGTGCTTCATCTGTGCTGTTATTGGTGGGGGAATCCTTCTTGCGCAAGTGACGCTATCACACTGGGCATATTGCCAGGGGGACGCTCTATCACTTAGGATAAACATAGAGTTTTTCTCCAAGTGATAGAGCACTTCCCCCTACCAGCAACATGTCCGGCATGATGTCCTGTGCGTTCTAACCCTCTTGGGGGCTGCTGCCGAACTTAATGAACCACTAATTGGGAAATAAAAGAAAATAAACCGAACCGCTGAATTGGGTAACCCGACGAACCACAAAACAAAAACGAACCACCATTTACGCATTTCATGGAATTCTAGCAGGAGCTCCTTTGCATATTAGGCAGTCATCCTCCGAGATGTAGCCAAATCCTCCAAGAGTTTATAAAAAAGAACCTTGTAAGCTCTTGGAGGATTGGCTACATCAGGGGTGTGTGGCCTAAGATGCAGATTCCTGCTAGAATCCCACCCCTGTTCATGCCCATCCCCAGTCTGGACCCTCCGCTGGCCCAGTTTCCAAAAAGGCGAGGGGCAGGTCACTATTGTGGCCAGTCTCCCCCGACCCCATCAGCCCTTGAAAGGGCTTCTTTTGCTTTCGCAGTGCGATTGCTTTGTGCGTTAAAGAGCGTGTGCCGTAACAGTGACCTTCCCAAAACCTCAGAAGGGCAACAGCCTTCATTCACTTTCTGAGAAACGAAAGCTGGACACCGCCCCAGAAGCTGCATGGCGCAGAAAGGAGTGTTTACAAACGTAACCGACAAGGAACTGAGAACTAAAAGGCTGGGCAAAAAAAATACACAAAAACACAAAAGCCTCAAAAGACCTTTGAGGTTTTCCAAGAAACTCAGAGTGATCTGCTGTTGCTAAGCCCCAAACGGATGTTCAGAGCGGCAAGCGTCTTGTAAACCATACTGCCGCAGGACCGGGTGGGAGAAGTCAGTGTGATTCTCACCCGCTTCCCCTTCACGATAAAATTTGGAAATAAAATTGGGGAAAAGGCACAAGGTGGCATCGCTAGCAGAGCGGCCATCTTGGCCCCACCACCCCACAAACGACGGCGTGAGCACCAAACACCCCGCGCTAATTCTTCCCCGCCGAATCTGGCTCCTCGTGGCCTCGCTTTGCATCAAAAGGAGGATGTTAGAAGTTCGAAACCGCAACTGCTGCTGCTAAAAAAGTCTGAAAAGAGAATGCCCCTCCCTTTCCTCTCCGGTTTCCACAAAGCACTCCAGCAGCCCCTGAAGCGTGAAAGGCCATTTTGCTTAGCTGACGTCCTCTCTAGAGCTTTTGGCCTCCCTGCACTTTGTACCGTCGGCCGAAGCAGCAGCAACGCAGGCTGGCGGGGGCCCTTCCCACACGTAGGGCAGGCCTACAGATATCAACAGTGAATCATGCACAAGAGTGCATCTTTGCATGCTAAGTAAACACACTCGGTGGTGTAAAGTAACAACAGCAACATCGTTCCCTTCTAGCTCAGCTGTGACTGGCCTCCTTGTTTTCCTTTTCGGGTAGGGCAGCGTGTCAACAAAAGGCTATTTCACTTCCTCTGTTTCATATCCCATTTCGCTGCGGGGCTCGTAACCCGTGACACAGACTTTTAGCAAAACAAACCCTTGCAAACTGCACTCCAAGATCTCCGGCGGAAATCTTGGCCTGGGATATCCTGCAGGCCGTAAACCACGCCTCCTCTCCCCCCTCTTTGCGGCAGGAACTAGTTTTTAACAAGCACAGGACTGCCAGGCTACAATGGAGCTATTTTTTTTGTTACGGGAAAGGGAGGTGCAGTTACTCCTCTTGCTATTTTATCACATTTCGCGTATGTGGGTGATTCCATTTTTAGCCAAAGGGTCAACAGCTTGCCCAAGACCGGTCCGTGGCCTGTTAGCAATCGAGCCGTGATTTGTATAATTATTTCATTATATATTACAATGTTATAATAAGACGACGATGACACTGGATTTATATCCTGCCTTCCACTCTGAATCTCAGAGTCTCACAATCTCCTTTATCCTCCTCCCCCACAACAGACACTGTGTGAGGTAGGTGGGGCTGAGAGAGCTCTCCCAGAAGCTGCCCTTTCAAGGACAGCTCTGTGAGAACTATGGCTAACCCAAGGCCATTCCAGCAGCTGCAAGTGGAGGAGTGGGGAATCAAACCCAGTTCTCCCAGATGTGAGTCAGCACACTTTACCACTACACCAAACAAATGTTAATAAAGTGCACAATTGTACCATCCTTAAACCATCACCTGCACCCCCCCCCCGCCACAGTCCGTGGAAACGCTGTCTTCCACAAAACCGGTCCCTGATGCCAAAAAGGTTGGGGACCACTGATCTACGTTATGGCCAAAACAACTGACAAAATTGCTCAACTTGAATATCCTTGCTCTTCTGATTTCTAGGCTGCCTGGTCTCCTATTCTACTATACCTTACCTCACAAGAAGTAATTCCCACTGCCGTAAATGATGGTAAGATTTCTGAATGCTATTGCTATTAACACTTAAACTAGTTTCACCTTATATTCTGATATTCATTATTGGTGTTGTGGTTATTATTAATATTAGGCTTGATTGACTCTTCTATTCCAATTTTATTTATAATTTTGCTTTATGCATGTGCTATGCATATATTTCCGATTTTGTATTTTGACCAGTCTTTGCAATAAAATGTATTTAAACAGAACAGTAATCCACAAAGGAGGAGAAGAAGGAGGATGCCCTTACTCTTCACTCAGAGTCCCAAAGCAGCTTACAATCTCCTTCCCCTCTTCTCCCTACAACAAACACCCTGGGAGGTCGGTGGAGCTGAAAGAGCTCTGAGAGAACTGCTCTCGAGAGAACAGCTCTGCGAGAACTTGTGACTGACCCAAGGTCACCCAGCTGGCTGCATGTGGAGGAGTGGAGAAACAAACCTGGTCCTCCAGATTAGAGTCCACCGCTCTTAGCTACATCAAACTGGCAAGTGATTTTAGTGATCTTTACCAGATCCTACAATACATGAAGAACTTGCTCTCCATTCTCCCTACCCATACTGATGGACACCATCAGGGCTTTTTTTCCCAGTAGGAACTCCTTTGCATATCAGGCCGCACCCCCTGATGTAGCCAATCCTCTAAGAGCTTATAGGACCCTTCTTACAGGCCCTACTGTAAGCTCCAAGAGGATTGGCTACATCAGGGGTGTGTGGCCTAATATGCAAAGGAGTTCCTGTTACAAAAAAAAAAAAAGCCCTGGGCACCATGCTAGTTTTGAGAGAGAGCAAGTCTTTAGGAGAGCAAGTTTGGTGTAGTGGTTAAGTGTGCCAACTCTTATCTGGGAGAACCAGGTTTGATTCCTCACTCGTCCACTTGCACCTGCTGGAATGGCCTTGGGTCTGCCATAGCTCTGGCAGAGGTTGTCCTTGAAAGGGCAGCTGCTGTGAGAGCCCTCTCCAGCCCCACCCACCTCACAGGGTGTCTGTTGTGGGGGAGGAAGGGAAAGGAGATTGTGAGCCGCTCTGAGACTCTTCAAAGTGGAGGGTGGGATATAAATCCAATATCTTCACCTACCTCACAGGGTGTCTGTTGTGTGTGTGGGGGAAGGTAAAGGAGATTGTGAGCCGCTCTGAGACTCTTTGGAGTGGAGGGTGGGATATAAATCCAATATCTTCACCTACCTCACAGGGTGTCTGTTGTGGGGGAGGAAGGGAAAGGAGATTGTGAGCCCCTCTGAGACTCTTCGGAGTGGAGGGCGGGATATAAATCCAATATCTTCTTCTTCTTGTATATCAAATACACTAGATCAGGGGTGGCCAAACTGTGGCTCAGGAGCCACTGTGGCTCTTTCACACATATCATGTGGCTCTCAAAGCCCCTACCACCCCATTGGCTGGCTTGAAGAAGGCATTTCTCCCTTTAAATCACTTCTCCAAGCCAAGCCAGCCAGCGGCTTGGAGAACGCATTTAAAGTAGTTTTCTTTCCACCTCTCTCCCTCCGTTCCAGTTCTCAAACATCTGACATTCATGTCTTGTGGCTCTCAGACATCTGAAATTTATTCTGTGTGGCTCTTACATTGAACCAGTTTGGCCACCCCTGCACTAGATATACATCCGAAGACAGACCTTTTGCCTCCTTTCTGGAAAGCACCCCAGCAATTTACAGGTATCGGTGCAAACGGCGACACCAGTGTGCAGCGGAACGAAGCACCTCACCTGATAGTGCCCGTGGGGGAAGGCAGCGGGCTGACCAAGCTCCGGAGATCCGGCTCCGGGATGTGGATCTTGAGAGGCGATATCTGGGGGTAAAGCGGCCGAAGTGGGGGTGACGAGGCCTCCTCCTTTACTTCCTCTTTGTGGTAGAAGGACGTAAATTGGATCTTGATGACGGTGCTGGGGAATCGGAAGGTACACCTGGGGAAAGAAAGAAGAAGGATGCAGTGGCCCCGTGGGATACAAAGCAAACAACGAGAGAGGAAACTCAACTTGTCGACGGTTGAATTTTCCCAATACCATGGGTTACATAATGAATATTTGGAACCAAGAACAGGTCAGCTTGGTAGACTTGAGCATACCTATTGACGCAACAGGCCTTCTGGGTATATTTTTTTTTTACACATCTTGAGCAAACTACACGTGGCATGGTCCTATACAGATTCAGGCCATTGATCTTACACAGGGGTGGCCAAACTGTGGCTCGGGAGCCACATGTGGCTCTTTCACACATATTTTGTGACTCTCCAAGCCCCTCCACCCCATTGGCCAGCTTGGAGCTTTTCTCTTTAAATCTCTACTCCACCCAAGCCAGCCGACAGCTTTGAGAATGCGTTTAAAGTTAAAGCTGCTTTCTGTCCACCTCTCCCATCTATTTTCCTCCCTTCCTCTCTCCCTCTGGCTCTCAAGCGTCTGAAGTTCATGTCTTGCGGCTCTCAAACTTCTGACATTTATTCTGTGTGGCTCTTACGTTAAACAATTTTGCCACCCCTGATCTAGGAGATACAAAAGGCCTCCGAGGCCTGAGACTCCGGAGAGCTGCTGCCAGTCTGAGTAGACAAGACTGACCTAGATGGACCGAGGCTCTGATTCAGTCGAAGGGGGGCTTAAGCGCCTTCGCTAACACTTTGCAATTAACAGTTCGCGGAGGAATTGTTTCCCCTCTGACCCGAATGCTCCTTTTCCTCTAGAGGAAGCCTGCACAGCAGCGGGGAAGCGGAGCGTGGCACGTCTTTTTGCCCCGTATCCAGATTGCTTCAAGAAAAGAACCCGTCGCCTTCCTCAGGCAAAGTGCTTCGACGGGCAAACTCCAGCGTCGCTGCCCTCGCAGCTTTTAATCTTAACCTTCCGAGACATGCTCCCCATGCCAATTTCGCTGAGTGCTTTCAAATTCAGGCACGGAATGCTATTTATGCCACTTGGAGCGCTGCGGGCCCGGCAGACGGAGCCTCGGGATTGACCCCTTGCAGAAGGAAGCCGGGAGCTGAAAAGCTTGCGAGTGACAGAGTGGTTTGACCTGTGGGCTTTCGTCGAATCGACACTCGAGGTTTAAAGCTTTTTATTCCCTCCACGGCTTCCCTCCTAGAAAGCGAAAAAACCTTGATAATCTGTATTGAGCCTCCTGGGCCAGAGGTTCTAAGCCAGTAAACACAAGCAGCTGTTTGTGTGTTATCAAGCCCTTCTCTAGCCCGACTGTCTCACAACATTACAAGCCACTAAAAGAAGGGAAAGATTGCCTCTGCCTTTGAGAAGTGACAAGCCCCGTGGCGCAGAGTGTTAAAGCTGCAGTACTGCAGTCTTAAGCTCTGCTCACGACCTGAGTTCGATCGCCGGCGGAGGCTGGGTTTTCAGGTAGCCGGCTCGAGGTTGACTCAGCCTTCCATCCTTCCAAGGTCGGTAAAATGAGGACCCAGCTTGCTGGGGGGGAAAGTGTAAAAGACTGGGGAAGGCAATGGCAAACCACCCTGTAAAAAGTCTGCTGTGAAAACGTGAAAGCAATGTCACCCCAGAGTCGGAAACGACTGGTGCTTGCACAGGGGACCTTTCCTTTCCTTAAGAAGAACTTAAAAGAAATCCACGTTGGCATTTCTGGCGAGCACTTCCAGGCATTTTCCAGAGCAGGGTTGGCTAAACTGCTGCTCGGGAGCCACATGTGGCTCTTTCGCGCATATTGTGTGTCTCTTGAAGCCCCACCGTCCCATCCGCTGGCCTGGCATTTCTCTCTTTAAATCACTTCTCCAAGCCAAGCCAGCCAGTGGCTTGGAGAAGGCCTTTGAATTTAAAGTTAGCTTTCTTTCCACCTCTCCCTCCCTCCATCTATTTTCCTTCCTTCCTTTGCATAGTGGGCCACACACCCCTGATGCAGCCAATCCTCTAAGAGCACACAGGGCTCTTATTGCAGGGCCTACTGTAAGCTCTTGGAGGATTGGCTACATCAGGGTGTGTGTGGCCTAATATGCAAAGGAGTTCCTGCTATTAAAAAAAGCCCTGCTTCCTTCCTTCCTTCTCTCAAACATCCAATGTTCATGTCTTGTGTCTCCCAATCATCTGACATTTATTCTATGTGGCTCTTACATCAAGCAAGTTTGGCCACCCCTGTTCTAGAGGCAGAGAAAGTCGTAGCGAATCAAGTTTTCAACCAGCGCCAACATCCTGGGACCAACAAATCACCGCCCCAATGAAAATTAGGCGTCTTGCAATGTATATTTGCTACCAGCTCAAAACCCTGCTCTTCTATTCAGGACGGCTCAGGGCCTGTTTCTTTTTGCGCGACATTTTCGTTGCCGGCACTTACAGCCCGTCATAACCGGGCGCAGGGTCATCAAGCCTGCCATAAGCCAGACAGCTAAGATGGACGTGATAGCGTACAAGTCAATTCCTGGTGGTGGCACATCTTTCTTGTCGGGATTGGGAACACTGTCTTGCCAAGGTTATTGCTACCGCACTACATCTCTCTAACTGCAGTCTCATAAAGAACGTTGTGTTTGCAGCTCAGGCTTTGAGCCGTCAGTGCGCCGCTCCAGCTCAGCTGTCGCCACCACAACTGCAATATAACACAATCGCACAATTCAGTCAGCAAATCCCACCGATGCAAAGGGCTTTTTATTAAAAGCAGGAACGCAGTTCCAGCTGGCCTGGCATCATGAATCCCTGCTGGGTTTTTCCTATGAAAAAGCCCTGTGTGAAACCACGGTGATGCCAGCGGGCGTGGCCTAACAGGCAAATGAGTTCCTGCCGGGCCTTTCCTACAGAAAAGCTCTGCTGACCTATTTATTTATTTATTACGTTAGATTTATATCCTGCCCATTCTACGAAGACTCAAGGCGGCTAACAACATAAAATGAACAATATTAAAACAGTAAAACCAATGAAAATGCATTGCACTTCACAGCATATAGCTACAACTGAGGTTTTCTGTGCCACAGCCTTAACTTCAAGTCTGACCATTCAAGTTCCTTTCTGAGTGTTTCCTACTTGGCAGAGGCACAAGCAAGCGTGGCAACTTTTTCAGCCTTCAAGGACATAAAACAGCCCTGCTGGATCAGACCAGTGAGGGTCCATCTAGTCCAGCATCCTTGTCTCACACAATGGCCAACCAGTTCCTCTGGAGGGCCAAGAAGAGGCCAGAGAGGCCGAGGCCTTCACCTGAGATTAAGAACATCAGAAGAGTCCTGCTGGGTTAGACCAGTGGTCCATCTAGTCCAGCATCCTTGTCTCACACAGGGGCCAACCAGTTACTCTGGAGGGCCAGCAGCAGGGCAGAGAAGCCAAGGCCTTCCCTTGAGAAGAACATCAGAAGAGCCCTGCTGGGTCAGACCAGTGGTCCATCTAATCCAGCATCCTGTCTCACACAGGGGCCAACCAGTTCCTCTGGACAGCCAACAACAGAACATGGAGGCCAAGGCCTTCTCTGATATTGCCTTCCAGCCAGTGCTCCCTCTAAGCTGTGGAGTCTTGTGAGCAAAAATTCTACTTTGCGAGCTTAAAATGTGAGTGAGCGATTGGGCTACTGCATAGACCAGTTTGCTCCGCGGCCATCCTTCCTGAGCTAAGACAAAAAAATGTGTGAGCCGGAGGCTAAAAAAACCCTGTGAGCTAGCTCACGCTAACTCCCCGTTACGAGAAGGGCAGGATATAAATCCTATAAAATAAAATAAATAAAATAACACAACTTAGAGGGAACAATGGTCCTAGCGCTGGGATTTAAAGGCTTAGTGCTTCTGAACGTAGAGGTTCCCCTCAGCCACCATGGCAAGGAGCCACTGACAGACTTCTCCTCCGTGAGTCTATCTAATCCCCTTTGAAAGCTGTTTGTCCCTGCGGCCATCAGGACAGCGGATCCTCCATTTTAATCACTCTCTGTGTAGTGTTTCTTTTTGTCCATCCTGAATCGGTTTCATTGGATGCCCTCAGGTTCTAATCTTTTAGGCGAGGGAGAAAAAGTTCTCTTTGTCCACTCTTCCCACCCCATGCATAATTTTATAAATCTCCGCCTCTCCCCATAGAGAGCCAGTTTGGTGTAGTGGTAAAGTGCGCGGACTCTTATCTGGGAGAACCGGGTTTGATTCCCCACTCCTCCACTTGCACCTGCTGGAATGGCCTTGGGTCAGCCATAGCTCTGGCAGAGATTGTCCTTGAAAGGGCAGCTGCTGTGAGAGCTCTCTCAGCCCCACCCACCTCATAGGGTGTCTGTTGTGGGGGAGGAAGATAAGGGAGATAAGTGAGCCGCTCTGAGATTCGGAGTGGAGGGCGGGATATAAATCCAATTTCTTCTTCTTCGCATGAGCCCCCCCCCCCCTCCCCAGCTCTGAGGTCTGCCTCACAACATCTACTTGTAGTCCCTGGGTCTAAGGATGCCCGACTGGTTTCAACAAGGGCCAGGGCCTTTTCGGTTCGGGCCCCTACTTGGTGGAATGAGCTCCTCTTGGAGATTCAAGCCCTGCGGGACGTGTCAAAGTTCCTCAGGGCTTGCAAGATGGAGCTCTTCCACCAGACTCTTAATTGATCTGGTGGGCGTCCTTTTGAATGCCATCACTCCCCCCCCCCACCATTTTACACTTATGGTGCTTATATAGAGCCAAGAGTCATTGGCCATAAGTGAAGAAGACGACGACACTGGATTTATATTCCGCCCTCCACTCAAGAGTGTCAGAGCGGCTCAAAATCTCCTTTATCTTCCTCCCGCACAACAGACACCCTGTGAGGTGGGTGGGGCTGAGAGAGCTCTCCCAGAAGCTGCCCTTTCAAGGACAACTCCTGCAAGAGCTATGGCTGACCCAAGGCCATTCCAGCAGGTGCAAGTGGAGGAGTGGGGAAGCAAACCCAGTTCTCCCAGATAAGAGTCCACGCACTTAGTCACTATACCAAACTGGCTCTCAAATACATGCTGTTATATGTTTGCTGCTTATGCCTGAAATAGTGTCTGTCTCTTCTGAATATGCTGTTTGGACTATTGTTGTTATGATGTCTTATGATGTTTTAATTCTGATGTTTGTTTTGACTGCTGTAAGCCGCCCTGAGCCTGCTTGCGGGATAGGGTGGGGTATAAATAAAAAATGAAATTAAATTAAATCATATCCTCCCCCCCCACCCCCGCTTTAGCTGTCTCTTTTCTAAACTGAAAAGGCCCAGAGACTCTTCAGCTTTCCCTCCTAGAGAAGGTCCTCCAGCCAGCAATGCTGCAAATTCTGTATGATCAATACTAATAAGCCCTCGGCATAAAAGATTGGCACATCCCTTCTCTCTGCGGCAAGCCAGAAAACAGGACAGTATTTACCCACAAAATCTGAAAATAAAAATCTACATGTGATTGGCCCACCTCACAAGAAAATGGGCCAAGAGTTTGTTTGGTTTTTTTTTGTCTTTTTAAAGAAAGCTAATTTTTAAAACAAAGGCAATTTCAAGAAGCAGTGTCTTTTCAACCCGACGTTTCGACATTTTCCACTCTCAGCTGTTCTGCTGGAAAACGTACTACCCCGAACGACAGAAAACAAAGGAGAATAGCGAAGTTGGTTTTCTCTGTGAAGCCCTCCAGCGTGACATTCAAAATGCAATCATTCCTGCCAGGAACGCATGCATAATAGAAACCGGGAAGGGTTTTAAGGAGAAAACTGGTATTCGAAAGCCAAGGATGAAAGACAGAAAGCAGTCTTTTTATATATATTTTTAAAAACACCACCACCAAAAACCAAGATGGCAGAAAGAAAGAAGAAAAGCGCATCAAATCAGAAACAACTGGGATTTCTTCCCCCAGATTTTTTAAAACACACAAACACACACACACACCTTTTTACAGTTCACTGGACCTGAGGAATTATAAAACAAGACTGTATAAACAGGAAGGTTTCCATAAATCACTGCAGAACAGTAAATTCAACAAACGTCTTAGGTTAGTCGAACCCTGAAAGTATTTACACAACAAGCAGCTTGCAAGAATGGGGTGTGTGTGTGTGTGTGTCTTTTCCCTGCAAGAATTACACTCAACAGTCTTACCAGACAATAATCCTTGCTGGCCATGCAAAACAATAAACTCTGGGATGCTCAAGCCAACTATCTCTACCCAAGCAATCGCATTGTAAGCCACCAATGTTTCCAGTTCAGTTAGTCTGCGAATTTGTTCAGAATGGAACCTGTTCCTTCACAGCCCAATCCTTATTTTACTACCCAGTCCAAGAACAGTTACAGCCTTCAAAGACGGCAGGTGAAACTCTGTTTAGGAGAAGAACAAAGTTGGGGGTTCAGGGGCACCTTTAAGACCAACAAGGTTTTATTCAAAGTGTGAGTTTTTGTGTGCCAAGCATCGTTCCTTGGACAGAATGAAACAGAAACAGAATCTCAATATATCTTACATACAGAGGGTGAGTAGTAAATTAGCATACGGAATAATGAAGATGCTTTTAACAGATTAAAAGACACGCTTAGTGTCAACAGTTGAACTCTAACAGGTGATGCAGGTGTAACTAAGCAAAGTCCTATGAGGAAAGGTTGAAGAAGCTGGGCATGTTTAGCCTGGAGAGGAGGCGGCTGAGAGGTGATATGATCGCTATCTTCAAGTACACGAAGGGCTGTCATATAGAGGATGGTGTGGAATTGTTTTCTGTGGCCCCAGAAAATAGAACAGAACCAATGGGTTGAAATTAAATCAGAAGAGTTTCCGGCTCAACATTAGGAAGAACTTCCTGACCGTTAGAGCGGTTCCTCAGTAGAACAGGCTTCCTCGGGAGGTGGTGGGCTCTCCTTCCTTGGAGGCTTTTAAACAGAGGCTAGATGGCCATCTGACAGCAATGAAGATCCTGTGAATTTAGGGGGAGGTATTTGTGGGTTTCCTGCATTGTGCAGGGGACTAGATGACCCTGGAGGTCCCTTCTAACTCTGTTATTCTATGATTCTAACAAGCCATACAACTAAGTTGTAGCCAACTTATAGGGACTCCCATAAGGTTTTCAAGGTAAGAGACATTCAGAGGTGGTTTGCCATTGTCTGGCTCTGTGGAATAGTCCTGGACTTCCTTCATTAGGTACCAACGTGAGCTGACCACACTTAGCCAGTTTGGTGTAGCCGTTAAGTGTGCGGACTCTTATCTGGAAGAACCAGGTTTGATTCCCCACTCCTCCACTCGGAGCTGCTGGAATGCCTTTGGGTCAGCCATAGCTCTTGCAAGAGTTATCCTTGAAATGGCAGCTTCTGTAAGAGCTCTCTCAGCCCCATCTACCTCATAGGGTGTCTGTAGTGGGGGAAGAAGATAAAGCAGATTGTAAGCCGCTCTGAGACTCTGATCCAGAGAGAAGGGCAGGGTATAAATCTGTGGTCGTCTTCTTCTGAGATCAGATGAGATGGGGCTAGTCTAGGCCTTCTAGACCGGGGCAATTTCCTTATTACCACCTCCTCAAACTCACTCTCTCTCTCTGCAGGTTTGCACCAAGGTTTCTGAACAGAAACTCACACTGGTTCTCCCAAGAAAGTTTGAAAATCGGGTCCAGAAGGAATTTCCATCACAGGGAACAGGCCTAGCTGCATATGCAATCAGAGATTAATATGTGATGTGGTGAATTGATAGATACACACACACACACAAACATGTTCCGCCAAGCAACAAGTTTTTATCAGCAATTGCTTTCTTTCCACCTCTCCCTCCCCATCTATTTCCTTCCTTCCTTCCTTCCTTCCTTCCTTCCTTCCTTCCTTCCTTCCTTCCTTCCTTCCTTCCTTCCTTCCTCCCTCCAACATCTGGAGGTCATGTCTTGCAGCTCTCAAACATCTGACATTTATTCTATGAGGCTCTTACATTAAGCAAGTTTGGCCACCCCTGGTTTAACATATATATAATACGTTCAGTGTTCCAAGAGCTTCATAAACATTTTCTTTTCCATAATCCTTATAGCTTGCCTGTATGATCGGTCAGTATTACCCTTCCGTGACAGGGAGCGGCATAGAGTGAAGAAGAAGATGATATTGGATTTATATCCTGCTTTATACTCTGAATCTCAAAGCAGTCACAATCTCCCTTACCTTCCCCCCCCCCCAACAGACACCCTGTGAGCTGGGTGGGGCTGAGAGAGCTTTTACAGCAGCTGCCCTTTCAAGGACAACCTCTGCCAGAGCTATGGCTGACCCAAGGCCATGCTAGCAGGTGCAAGTGGAGGAGTGGGGAATCAAACCTGGTTCTCCCAGATAAGAGTCGGCACACTTAACCACTATGCCAAACTGGCTCTCCTGAGCCACAGCTCCCCACCCCCCAAACCAAGACCTCTCCCCATCATTGCTTATCCACTCAGCAACACCAGTTCCTATCAATGCTTCCCTGAGATTTCCATTCTCATAACTGCAGGAATTGGGCTTAAATAGGTAAACATGGGGAGGGGGGAATCGTTACTGTTAGAGACAAGCGGGTGTCTGATTAGGCGACATCGCTGTGTGGCTGTAAGCGTTCCTGATAAAAGATTTCGCCTGGCGGGGTATGTGGATTGCAGCTGGGCCAATTAATCCAAGAAGGCTGCCTGCCTACTACGGGTTGAAAGAAAGGGGAAAGCGTGAAAACCAAATGAACATCCCCAATGCAAAAGTGATGATTCCTAAAACACAGGAGATTAAAGGTCCCCGGAAAAGACCCAAATAAACCAAGCCACCCATCTGCCCAACCGCTTTTGCTTGGAACAGTATCAAATATTTGTTGTTGTTCTGCCGCACAGTCGAGTCTTTGCAACCCCATGGGCCAAGTCATGCCAGTCCCTCCTCTCTTCCACCGTCGTCCGAATTCCGCTCAAATTCATGTGTTACATCAGTAACGCCGTCCCCTTCTTCTTTTGCCTTCTGTCTTTCCCAGCATCAGGGTCTTCTCCAGTGAGGGCTCCCTTCTCATTTAGTGGCCAAAGTATTTGAGCTTCAGCGTCTGACCTTCCAAGGAACAGTCAGAACTGATTTCCCTTAGGACCGACTGATTTGATCTTCTCGCAGTCCAAGGGACTCTCAAGATTCTTCTCCAGCACCACAGCTCAAAAGCATCTATTCTTCTGCGCTCGGCCTTCCTTATGGTCCAACTCTCACAGCCTTACGTTACTACTGGGAATACCATGGCTTTGACTATATGGACTTTTGCTAGCAGGGTGATGTCTACTTTTTATTATACTGCCTAGGTTTGCCATAGCTGTCCTCCCAAGGAGCAAACGTCTTTTAATTTCATGGCTACAGTCACCATCTGCAGTGATCTTGGATCCCACCTACTCTGAGCCTCAACAGCCAGGTCAAATGCTGCTCCCTCTTACCGCTGTGAACGATGCAAAAAAAAAAAAAAATCTACGCGGCATTGATAAGGGCACACAACATTCGCAAGCCTGGTGGGAGGGAGGGAGAAAAGAAAAAAGGCACGGGGAGAGCTCCAAGCTGTCTGCTTTTTGCATCCCGCTTACAATATTTTGTCCAGTTGAGCAAAAAAAAAAACCCCAAAAGAGGCCGTTTGCCCTTGGCAGGAGAGTAAGCGTGGAACGCGCCCAGTCTGAAAGGATTATTTCAGCCGAACGCCGAGCATCCTGAAATAGCAAAGCCCCCATTTCTCAGCCTGAAAGGAAGCTCTGGAGGCCCAGGACTACAAAAGCCACTAGCGGAGCAGCAACTGTAAGCAACAGATGTCAAACATCTCCCCTCCCTCCCTTCAGTAGCGATGCTGCTTAACAAGCAAGAATTTCGATACATTTAAATAGCTAATTAACACACGATTGCTGCAGCCTTCGAGAATCCCTCCTCAAAACTGACCTTCCTCCCTGAAGCTTTTGGCTTAAACTTCTTACAGCCAGTTTGGTGTAGTGGTGAAGTGTGCGGACTCTTATCTGGGAAGAACCGGGTTTGATCCCCCCACTCCTCCGCTTGCAGCTGCTGGAATGGCCTTGGGTCAGCCACAGCTCTCGCAGGAGTTGTCCTTGAAAGGGCAGCTTCTGGGAGAACTCTCTCAGCCCCACCCACCTCACAGGGTGTCTGTTGTGGGGGGAGAAGATATAGGAGATTGTAAGCCACTCTGAGTCTCTGATTCAGAGAGAAGGGCGGGGTATAAAGCTGCAGTCTTCTCCTCCTCCTCCCCTGACTCAAGCGTGGAATTCAAAGTGCTCCAAAAGTCCGCCCTCTTAGCCTGGTCTGCTGCTCTTCGTCTCTTCTGTCTCCTGCCTGTGTTCAGATTACAGGCTTCTCGGCACAGAGAGCTTTCTGTTTAGGTTGCTCTGGGAAGCTGCGCGTTCACGCCGATGACACTGAAGCATATCCTCCTTTGTTTAGTCCTACCTGGAACCCACCATCATCACTGATGGCTCTCCTCTGTGTCCCTCCTCTAAAGGAACGAGGGAGGGCAGCCACAGGAGAGAGCATTCTCAGTGGTGGCCCCACTGGATCTGGAATGCCCTCCCAGTGGAAGTCTGCACATGCGCCTCTCCCTGGCCTCCTCCTGGCAGCAGCTGCAGTCACACCTATTTGGGGTGTATCAACAGAGGCATAACATCCAGATTGCAAGATCTCTTGGTCCCACTGTACACTACATTGGTCATGCCACACCCGGAGTCTGGTGTGCAGTTCTGGAGTCCTCGCTTCCAGAAGGATGTGGACAGAACGGAGCATGTGCAGAGGAGAGTGACGAGGATAATCAGGGGCGTGGAGACCAAGCCCTGGGAGGAGAGGCTGAGGGACATGGGAATGTTCAGTCTGCAGAAGAGGAGGCTGAGGCATGATGGCTCTCTTGAAATATTTGAATGGCTGTCACTTAGAGGAGGGCAGGGAGTCGTTCCTGTCAGCAGCAGAGGACAGGACTTGGAAGAATGGGTCTAAATCAGGGGTGGCCAAACTGTAGCTTGGGAACCACATGTGGCTCTTTCACACATATCGTGTGGCTCTTGAAGCCCCACCCCGACATCTGATTTGGAGAAGGCATTTCTCTCTTTAGGTCACTTCTCCAAGCCAGCCAGCGGCCTAGAGGATGCATTTAATGTTGCTTTCTTTCTACCTCTTCTCCCTCCCCCCCCCCCCCCTCTATTTTCCTTCCTTCTGGCTCTCAAAACACCTGACGTTCCTGTCTTGTGGCTCTCAAACGTCTGACGGTTATTCTGCGTGGCTTACACTAAGCAAGGATGGCCACCTCTGGTCTAAATTGAGGCCAGAAGCTACCGGCTGGATATTAGGAAAAACTTTTTTACAGGAAGAGTTGTTCAGCAGTGGAATCAGCTACCTGGGGAGGTGGTGGGCTCCCCCACACTGGCAGTCTTCCAGCAGCGGCTGGACAAACACTCGTCAGGGACGCTCTAGGCTCACCCTGCATCAAGCAGAGGGTTGGACCAAATGGCCTCTAGGGGCCCTTCCAGCCCTGTGATTCTACGTTAAGTGTTCAGCCAGGTCACTTGGTTTCTCTTTGAGTTTGGGGTGTTCTGTGGTGACTGAGCCTTTGTACTGACAACTGCAGACTATGCCTTTGTACTGACAACCGCAGTTTCACCGACGGGGCTTTACCGTTTCGATTCTTGTTGTCATCTCCCTCTGATGCACCGCACAGAAGCCGCGTACGAATATTTTGAATAAATCAATTAAATGATAATGATTCTTCCACAGAGTTCCTTGCTAGTGGCTAGAATCTCTCCCGCTCCGCGTTTTCCTTGTTATTCAAAAGACAGAATTTGTCAGCAGAGCCGAAGGGCAAATGCTGGAGATATTTCCGAACTCAGTCAATTAAACTACAGGCAGAGCGTAAGCTCAAAGATGTCATTAGCGCCTGCCCTAGATAATCCCGGTGGTCTTTAAAGAAACTGTCACAGCTGCGACTTCTAGCTTTTCTATAGCAAACCAATAGTGTTATCCCGCTGTTAAACCCCATAACAGAGAAATATCGCTGTTGTGCTACAAACAGGGTTTTTGTACCAGGAACTCCTTTGCATATTAGGCCACACACACCCCAGATGTAGCCAATCCTCTTGGAGCTTACAGTAGGCCCTGTACGAAGAGCCCTGTAAGCTCCACGAGGATTGGCTGCAGCAGGGGTGTGTGGCCTAATATGCAAAACAGATCCAGCTACAAATAACGATAAAAATAAATAAATGTCCCTGCACAGTAACTAATGCATTCCCTTCCCAAATCGCAGAGTCCTACAGTACATTCACAATCTGCAGCGCGGATTCCTAATTGTTATTTGCATTTTAATTTTGATTCCCCGCGAGCCAATTCCATCAGCAAAGTAGGACAGAAGAAACGCAATACATAAATAAACAGGGAATGTATTATGCCACACGAGAGGCACCATAGAGATTTCTTTCTACCCTGTTAAACGATACCAAAATCCTCTGACACTAGCAAGCTGATTACTCCCTTGCCTGGGTGGGAGGCGAGGACGCATTTTGCAAAGGTATGAGTTAGTCTAACCCAGGGGTGGCCAAACTTGTTAACGTATGACTCACATAGAAGAAACATCAGATGTTTGAGAGCAGCAAGACACAAACGTTAGATGTTTGAGATACACAAGGGGAGGGGAGGGAGGGAGGGGGGAAGGAAGGAAAGGAAGAGAGGTGGAAAGAAAGCAACTTTAAATGCATTCTGCTAGCTTCAAGAGCCACACAATATGTGTGAAAGAGCCACATGTGGCTCCTGAGCTACAGTTTAGCCACCCCTGGTCTTACCTCTTCTCCACTAGTTAGGCACCCAGGATTTTAGCACGAGGAGGAATATATATTAATAGTGCATTTATGTTCTATGATGACCATTGTTGTCAACAGTTGGGAGACCGTCGGCGTTCAACGGCTGCAGCGTTTCAGAAAGCATGGGGACTTACAACCAAACTCCAGAGAATGGCACATGAAGCAGCTGCTAAAACTACTAAGCTCATCAACGTTAGCCTGCAGAATCGGAGAAAATGTGCTTGAAAAAAAGCACCACGTTGCCTAACGTATAATTCAGGCTCGGATCCTGAAAGGAGGACCCATAAATAGAGAAACATGATTGGAATGCACAATTCTGCAACAACCGTTGGTGTGAATTTGTAACATCAGGCAGCAATGAATCACCCAAGGTTTACTCGTTTGTTGAAGGCAACTGACTCTGAAAACTTCCTTCCTTAGATACCTCCCTACTTGCTTTGATTTTTGAACAGCTATACCCTGGAGCTCTTCCTGCTCTTTAAGATGCTACGGAACTCGAATCCGGCTCTTCGGCCGCAAACCGTCATGGCTGCCCCTCTGCAACTCTCTGAAAACCACATGCACAACGGAGGCAAACGTGACTTCCAGCTCACCCTGGGAGCCTGGGCCTATGATCCAATCAGCTAGGGCAGGGGTGGCCAAACTGCAGCTCGGGAGCCACATGTGGCTCTTTCGCGTCTACTCAGGGGTGGAATTCTAGCAGGAGCTCCTTTGCATATTAGGCCACACCCCCGTGATGTAGCCAATCCTCCAAGAGCTTACAAAAAAGAAGCCTTGTAAGAGCTTGGAGGACGGGCTGCATCAGGAGTGTGTGGCCTACTATGCAAAGGAGCTCCTGTTAGAATCCCACCCCTGCATATACTGTGTGGCTCACACAGCCCCACCACCACCACCTTGGAGAAGGCATTTCTCTTTTCAAATCATTTTGCCAAGCCGAACCAGCCAGCGGCTTGGAGAATGCATTTAAAGTTAGTTACTTTCTTTCCACTTCTCCCTCCCTCCTCCCTCTCCATCTTCCTTCCTTCCTTCCTTCCTTCCTTCCTTCCTTCCTTCCTTCCTTCCTTCCTTCCTTCCTTCCTTCCTTCCTTCCTCCCTCCCTTCCGGCTCTCAAATATCTTACATCCATGTCTTGTGGCTCTCAAACATCTGACATTTATTCTATGTGGCTCTTACTTTAAGCCGGTTTGGCCATCCCAGAGCTAGGGGGAGAGACGGAAGAGTCAGCAACTGGTTGGATGACCCAAAGGCATGTTGCCAGTGCGGAGGAAGAAGTTGAGGACAGGGGGACGGGAGTGCTTGAACCCGGAAACGTTTGACTGGCTGAAGCAAATGGCCGTGGAAATCTGGAGCAGGCCAGTTTGGGAAGCGGAAGGGAGGGCTTGTGACACAAAAGCCACAGAACAGCGGTGCCCAGTTTTACAGCGAAACACTGAGCGAGCTATGAAAAACTAGAAGGACACAGATGCTCGGACAGGTGCCTGACTGGTGTAAATGTGTTTCTTCTTTCTCCCTGTGGTGTTATTCGTGATCCTCTTGACCTGTAACTGTCCCCCTACAAAAAAAAAAAAAACAGAGGCAGAAGGGTTGCTTTTTTCTCCTCTGTTCCTTTCAACCAGGGTTTTTTTTTGCGGCAGGAACTCCTTTGCCTAACAGGCCACGCCCCCCCTGATGTAGCCAATCCTCCTGGAGCTTACAGGGCTCTTCGTACAGGGCCTACTGTAAGCTCTTGAAGGATCGGCTACATCAGGGGGTGTGGCCTAATATGCAAAGGAGTTCCTGCTACAAACAAAAGCCCTGCTTTCGACAGAGAATTCTGGCAAGAGAAGGATTCTAACCTGGATTAAGAAGAAGAGTTGGTTTTATACCTTGCCCTTCACTACCCAAAGGAGTCTTGGAATGGCAAACAATTGCCTTCTCTTTCCTCTCCCCTCAACAGATACCCTGTGAGGCAGGTGGGGCTGAGAGAGCTCTGACTGGCCCAAGGTCACCCAGTTGGCATAATGCAGAGGAGAAGTAGGGAATGGAGCCTGGCTCTCCAGATTAGAGTCCGCCACTTCTAACCACTACGTCGAAATGGCTCATTAGCTACTGCGAGTCTAAAGCCAAACAGTAGGTGTTCTAGATTACTGAATGCAGAGTGCCAGGGCACCGTTAAAACCCACTTAAAATTCCTTAAATAGCATCTACCTGATTTCCCCGTCAAGGCAAAGAGGATATCTATTACCTCAGCTCTGTAATTTAGCAAGCTTCACTGCAATCAGTGTTCCCTCTCAGCTGAGTTAGCGTGAGCTAGCTCACAGATTTTTAGCCTCTGGCTCACACATTTGTGTATTAACTCAGGAAAGATGACCCCAGAGCACAATGATTTATGCAGCTGCTCACAATTTTAATACCAGAGAGCCAGTTTGGAGTAGCGGTGAAGTGCACGGACTCTTCACTGCTTTTGATTCCCCACTCCTCCACTTGCAGCTGCTGGAATGGCCTTGGGTCAGCCATAACTCTCGGCAGGAGTTGTCCTTGAAAGGGCAGCTGCTGGGAGAGCCCTCTCAGCTCCACCCACCTCACAGGGAGTCTGATGTGGGGGGAGAAGATATAGGAGATCGTAAGCCACTCTGAGACTTTGATTCAGAGAGAAGGGTGGGGTATAAATCTGCAGTCTTCTTCTTCTTCTAACAGTAGCTCACAAAGTAGAATTTTTGCTCACAAGACTCTACAGCTTAGAGGGAACACTGACTGTGACCTACCTCAAGTTCCTAATGAGAAACCTGGAGAGATACATTTAAAAATATATATATATTTTCTAAAAAATATACCCATCCTTCCACCCAGGGCTGACAGAACCTATTGGAACTCCCAAACTCCTCTAATGATTGCTGAGCGCTGGCTGCAAATGCACATTAAAGGACCCCAGAGCTAACCAAACGGGTTCGAAACAGATGGTCCCATTAACTAGCAGTATCCCCACCAGAATATAACCTTAAAGCTTCTCCCTCATTAAGCATGTCTCGATGCAGCTGTTCCTGCCGTACCTGATTGCGGTCTGCATTCCTACGCCATTAAGTCAAGGAAGAAAACCCCACGGATGCAGAAGCGGCCGGGGGAGGGGAGGAGAAAGAAAGAATATGCCCATTCATAGTCAACAAAGGGAATGAGTCCCTTTCCCCATGTTCTTAGAAATACATACCGTTTTCGCACACAGCTTACCTCGCAGTCACAATCCTGTTCCCTCCGCAGCGTCCAGTCGGATTTCCCACATCTGCGCCGGAGTTACAGGAAGTGCCGCGGCTTTTGCGTAGCAAACGTAAACCGCTAAAACCCAGTTTACGTATGCTATGCAGAAGCTGCAGCACTTCCTGTAACTCCGGCGCAGATGGTGGAAAATTCGACCGGACGCTATGGAGGGAACAAATGTTTTATTTTAATTATATATTGTGAATTGTTAATTTAAAGTGTAATTTTATACTTTTATGTTAGTTTTATATATGTTGTAAGCCGCCCTGAGCCACTCGATGGGAAGGGCGGGATATAAATCCCAGATAAATAAATAAATAAATAAATAAACAGGATTGTGACTGCGAGGTAAGCTGTGTGCGAAAACGGTAACAGTATACTGGGATCGAAGGTATTTTACGCAGCCATCCTGAAATTCCGCACACTCTTGTCCGGTTCTGTTCCGGTTTTGCTGATTAACCAAACAGGCTGTGTGATAACAAAAAAGGTTATGCTGGGGAGGGGAGGGGAGGGAGGGAGGGAGGGGAGGGGAGGGGAGGGAGGGAGGGAGGGAGGAAGGAACCAGGACTTTGCACAAGTAAGACGCTGAAACCTGAGATATATCGATCAGAACATCTGCAGCTCCTGAGTACCTATGGCATGATCCTCCACAAATTCAACAACTCTGAAAATGCACTGTATCTAGGCCACAACAAGGATATTCCAGCTTTCAAAGGTCACCAGATTTTGGGAATGGATGAGTCGGGATGCCAAGGTTAACCTATGGTGGCCTGCCACTTGTAGTATGGATGGTTACTGTTCTCTGCTTTTTTTTGCTTAACTTTCTAACTCTTAAAAAGAATAAGAGATTGGATTTATATGCCACCCTTAACTCGGAGTCTCAAAGTGGCTTACAATCTCCTTCCCCTTCCCTCCCCACAACAGATGCCTGTGAGGTAGATGGGGCAGAGAGAGCTCTGAGAGGACTGCTCTTGAGCAGAACAGCTCTGAGAGAACCGAAACTGACCCAAGGTCACCCAGCAGCTGCATGGGGAGGAGAAGTGAGGAACCAAACCCGGTTCTCCCAGATTAGAACCTGCACTCTTAACCGCTACACCAAACTGGCTCTTGACTTGACTTGGGGGACACACACTGAGCCACAGTTTGAGAATCACAGAAATATCAGGTCCGGAATGCATTCTGAGAGCCAGTTTAATGTAGTGGTTAAGTGCGTGGATTCTTATCTGGGAGAACTGAGTTTGATTCCCCACTCCTCACTTGCAGCTGCTGGAATGGCCTTGAGTCAGCCATAGCTCTTGCAGAGTTGTCCTTGAAAGAGCAGCTTCTGGGAGAGCTCTCTCAGCCCCACCCACCTCACAGGGTGTCTGTGGTGGAGGGGAAGGTAAAGGAGATTGTGACGGCTCTGAGACTAAGAGTATAGGGTAGGATATAAATCCAAATTGAAAATTAAATATTTTTCAAAATTCAAAAGAATCCATTCTGGAGCGAATCAGTGGAGTTCCCAATGCGAATCTGCCGTGTGCGACCACTCGTGTTCCCCTTTGCTGTATTCTGCACTCCCACCAGAGGAGGAAAAGCAAACACAACAAGTATTTTGTACATTCCACCAAGTGTTTCCAAAGGGCCTTGCCCCCTTGGTAATCCCGCCATAGCAGCCTACGGATTGTATTTGCAAGGAAGGGAGCACCGTGAGGGGCAGTTCCAAGTGGGAGCTGCTGTACTACAAGCTAGAAGCGCGCCCAACCCATAACGCAGGGGTGTCAAACTCATTTGTTATGAGGGCCGAATCTGACATAAATGGGACCTTGTTGGGCCGGGCCATATTGGGCCGGGCCATGTGTGTACCTCTTTTAAGATTACATAGCAGAGACATAAACTTTATAAAGGACACCGACAAACTCAATTAAAAGTTTTTGTTTTTTTTTTAATCTTAAAACATGCTTAAAACATTAGAACACATTGTTCTTAAAGGTGCTTGCTTTGTAGCTCTCCCATGGGATCCAGGGAACTGGGCAAAGGAAGCTGTGGTACTTTCCCTTCCTTCCCTAGAGGTTAAGGAGGGAGAGGAGCCTCAACCAATAGAAGGAAGAGAGGCTTGGCTGAGTAGCTCCGCTGTGCGATTGAGAGAGCCTGGCAAAGCAAGCGATCCCTCTCCTGCATTCCTCCCAAAGGGAGGAGACTCAGCCAATGGAGAAAATAGAGGCTTTGTTCTGTAGTTCCTGTGTGAATGAGAACGTCTTGCAAAGCAAGCTGTTATGCAGAAGGAAGCAAGAGAGAGAGAGAAGGTCACTTGGGGGCCTGATAGGAGCCCTCCAGGGGCCGCATGTTTGACACCCTTGCCATAACGTTTTTTTGTCTGTCTGGGATGATGGAGGAAAGAGAGGGCGAGAGAGAAAATGGAGAACGTCTCTCCAAGCAACTGCCAAAGCACCATTACCTGTTTTCTCTCAAGCATGTTTTGTTGACACATCTCACCACGGGGCACAAACACATGCAACACATAACCCCCCCGTTCTCTTGGCTCCCCACGCTCCCCAAAAAAGAAACCTGAAAACTGCACAGCGTAGCATGTTACTGGCTCCAACTTTCAAATGTTATCTACACAAGCTCTAATTGCACACCACGATCTCTCTTTTACGAATGCCAATTAAAATACAAGGCAACAAACGATTCCCATTTGGATTTGTCAGCGAGGGTTCAGGGGGGCACCGCACCCTTTTGCTGCTGAAACACTTCCCGCGCTCCGCCCCCCACCCCCGGAGACAGGTACTTTTAACAAAGCTCACAGCTTTAGAAACAAATCTGGTAGACGTGACCCTTGCAAAATGACGGCTTGCCAGGCTCTTACGGATAGGTCAGCGGATGTCGCTAGATATCCCTGAGGGGAATACAGCCAGTGAATTTCCTACGTCTGTCTCGGGAGCAAGCCCGGACAGGCAGACGAAATAGTGAAATTAGCAGCCTCGTCTCACCGAAAGAAAGAGAAAGTTTTGGCAACGGCATTCAAAAGCAGAGAAACGCCTCCTTTCCTCTCTACTCGCTACCAAGATCCACGGAGGACGTTCTCTTTAAGACACCATCTCAAAGTTCAAGTCCTGCCGTCGCCTGAAGGTTGACGGGTGTTGCGATTCTACCCGGTTTTATTTTATTCTGCACGTCGGATCAACCCCATGCGCGGAAGCCATGCGGATGATCTGCAATTGGGCCTTTTCCAAGCCCTGGGCCCAATACCATCGTGCTGAATCTACGGGGTGCCCACACTATGGCTCGGGAGCCACCTGTGGCTCTTCCATAAGAACATAAGAGAAGCCATGTTAGATCAGGCCAATGGCCCCTCCAGTCCAACACTCTGTGTCACACAGTGGCAAAAAAATTTTATATATACACACGCACTGTGGCTAATAGCCACTGATGGACCTCTGCTCCATATTTTTATCTAAACCCCTCTTGAAGCTGGCTATGTTTGTGGCCGCCACCACCTCCTGTGGCAGTGAATTCCACATGTTAATCACCCTTTGGGTGAAGAAGAACTTCCTTTTATCCGTTTTAACCTGTCTGCTCAGCAATTTCATCGAATGCCCACGAGTTCTTGTATTGTGAGAAAGGGAGAAAAGTACCTCTTTCTCTACTTTCTCCATCCCATGCATTATCTTGTAAACCTCTATTATGTCACCCCGCAGTCAACGTTTCTCCAAGCTAAAGAGTCCCAAGCGTTTCAACCTTTCTTCATAGGGAAAGTGTTCCAGCCCTTTAATCATTCTAGTTGCCCTTTTCTGGACTTTCTCCAATGCTATAATATCCTTTTTGAGGTGCGGCGACCAGAATTGTACACAATATTCCAAATGAGACCGCACCATCGATTTATACAGGGGCATTATGATACTGGCTGATTTGTTTTCAATTCCCTTCCTAATAATTCCCAGCATGGCGTTGGCCTTTTTTATTGCAAACACACACTGTCTTGACATTTTCAATGAGTTATCTACCACGACCCCAAGATCTCTTTCTTGGTCAGTCTCTGCCAGTTCACACCCCATCAACTTGTATTTGTAGCCGGGATTCTTGGCCCCAATGTGTATTACTTTGCACTTGGCCACATTGAACCGCATCTGCCACGTTGACGCCCACTTACCCAGCCTCAACAGATCCCTTTGGAGTTCCTCACAATCCTCTCTGGTTCTCACCACCCTGAACAATTTAGTGTAATCCGCAAACTTGGCCACTTCACTGCTCACTCCCAATTCTAAATCATTTATGAACAAGTTAAAGAGCATGGGACCCAGTACCGAGCCCTGCGGCACCCCACTGCTTACCGTCCTCCACTGCGAAGACTGCCCATTTATACTCACTCTCTGCTTCCTATTACTCAGCCAGTTTTTGATCCACAAGAGGACCTGTCCTTTTACTCCATGACTCTCAAGCTTTCTAAGGAGCCTTTGATGAGGAACTTTATCAAAAGCTTTCTGGAAGTCAAGGTAAACAACATCTATCGGGTCTCCTTTGTCCACATGTTTGTTCACCCCCTCAAAGAAATGTAACAGGTTAGTGAGGCAAGATCTTCCCTTACAGAACCCATGCTGAGTCTTCCTCAATAACCCGTGTTCATCAATGTGCCTACTCATTCTGTCCTTGATAATGGTTTCTACCAACTTTCCCGTATTGAAGTCAGACTGACTGGCCTGTAATTTCCCGGATCTCCTCTGGAACCCTTTTTAAAGATGGGGGTGACATTTGCTACCTTCCAGTCCTCAGGAACGGAGGCAGATTTCAATGAAAGATTACAGATTTTTGTTAGAAGATCCACAAGTTCAACTTTGAGTTCTCTCAGAACTCTCGGATGTATGCCATCCGGACCTGGTGACTTATTAGTCTTTAGTTTGTCTATCAGTTGTAGGACCTCCTCTTTTGTCACCTCAATCTGACTCAGGTCTTTCAACACCCCTTCCAAAATTAGTTGTTCTGGGGCGGGCAAAAAGTTCTCATCTTCCACAGTGAAGACGGAGGCAAAAAATTCATTCAGCTTCTCAGCCATTTCCCTATCCTCCTTCAATAATCCTTTTACCCCATGGTCATCCAAGGGCCCCACTGCCTCCCTGGCTGGTTTCCTACTTCTAATATATTTGAAGAAATTTTTATTGTTGGTCTTTATGTTTTTTGCAATATGCTCCTCATAGTCCCTTTTTGCCTGCCTGATCACAGTCTTGCATTTGATTTGCCACAGCCTGTGTTCCCTTTTACTAATCTCACTTGGACTGGTTTTCCACGGCTTAAAGGAGTCCTTCTTAACTTTTACAGCTTCCATTACTTTGTTTGTTAACCATGCAGGCCTTTTCTTATGCCTGTTTGTGCCTTTCCTAACTTGTGGTATGTGTTCCACACATATTGTGCGGCTTGAAGTCAAACTGGCTCGAGAGCCAGTTTGGTGTAGTGGTTAAGTGTGCAGACTCTTATCTGGGAGAACAGGGTTTGATTCCCCACTCCTCCACTTGCACCTGCTGGAATGGCCTTGGGTCAGCCATAGCTGTCGCAGGGGTTGTCCTTGAAAGGGCAGCTGCTGTCAGAGCTCTCTCAGCCCCACCCACCTCACAGAGTTGTCTGTTGTGTGTGGGGGGGAGGTAAAAGGAGATTGTGACCACTCAGACTCCGCGTTTCAGAATATAGGGCGGGATATACGGTAAGTCAAACATCTTCTTTTCTCAAAGCCCTTACCACCCTGCTGGCCGGCTTTGAGAAGGCATTTGTCTCTTTAAATCACTTCTCCAAGCCAAGCCAACTGGCAGCTTGGAGAATGCATTTAAAGTTAAAGCTGTTTTCTCTCCACCTCCCCACCTCTTCCCAATTATCTTTTCCTTCCTTCCGGCCCTCAAACTCTTGTCATTCATGTCTTGCGGTTCTCGAACATCTGATGTTTATTCTATATGGCTCTTACGTTAAGCAAGTTTGGCCAGCCCTAATCTAACTGCACTCTCAAGCCAGGTGTCAAAAGTGGAGCTCCAAACATCTAATTAGGCCGAACCAACAGATGGAATAAAAAAAACTTTAGCCAATTAAACAGCTAAGGACAGGTTTTTTGTTTTTTAAAAAATAGTGGGGCTACAAGTCAAGAGCCAACTGGTTTATTTATTTGCAGCTCATGCGGTTCACATGCGCAACTTTAACAGGGAGCGACCCCCCCAAAAATTACTTCTCCTTTTGGCATCGAGCAGCAACCTCAGCAGTGCACTGGTGTTTGGTTTGTTTGCTGGTTTGCATATTTTGTTTGATTTTAAAGGAGGCCTTCTTCCAGCAGTAGCTGCCTTTACAAAGGACAATGAAGCAAACTGGAACTTCCTGCCCAGTTCACCTGAAGGAAACACTTGAAAACCACTTGAAGGAGTGGGGGGGGGGGGAGAGTGAAATCTGCATCTGGATAGCAAGTACAGGAAGATCAAAAGCAAACATTGGGAAATCTGGCAGCCAGGCCAACTTTTGGGTGTCACAGGTCATTCAGGTCAGGGAACGCCCTCTCCTGTTTGACCTTCCTCCCACCCCGTGAATGAGATCTGTCTATAAGGCCCTGTGTGGGTTCTCTAGGGGCAAAGCCTTCTCAGAAGTGGCCCCAATTTTGCAGGACACCCCTCCCCTGTGCATTCGAGCCCTATCAATTACCCTACCTTTCTAAGGCAGACCAAGACAAAATGTTTGAAAGAGAAGAAGACTGCAGATTTATACCCCGCCCTTCTCTCTGAATCAGAGACTCAGAGCGGCTTACAATCTCCTGTATCTTCTCCCCCCCCAAGAGACACCCTGTGAGGTGGGTGGGGCTGAGAGGGCTCTCACAGCAGCTGCCCTTTCAAAGACAACTCCAGCAATAGCTATGGCTGACTCAAGACCATCCCAGCAGGTGCAAGTGGAGGAGTGGGGAATCAAACCCGGTTCTCCCAGATAAAGAGTCCACACACTTAACCACTACATCAAACTGGCTCTCCTTTGGTTTCTCATACTTTTGACAGATCTGGAGAATTTTCTTGCTGCAGTTTGTTTTTCAGAGATTGTATTCATTCATTCATTCATTCATTCATTCATTCATTCATTCATTCATTCATTCATTCATTCATTCATTCATTCGTTCGTTTCCTTTTATTTTCTTTCTAGACTGCTCTCCCAAAACTGGCTTATGAGTTTTTCGCTGAATGTAGAATGTTTTTTGTTGTATTGAAATTTATCCTGGGGAAGCCTTGCGGGAAGCTGACATAAGCACCCTGTAAATGGGTTTTTAAAACTCTAGTTTAAGTCATGGCCCAAAAGTCGACTCTGAAACCACACTGCCCCCTGCCTCACAGGCCTACCTCACAGGGTGTCTGTTGTTTGGGGAGGGGGGAAGGTAAAGGAGACTGTGACCGCTCTGAGACTGTGAGATTCAGAGTATAGTAAAAGGTAAAGGTAAAAAGTAAACTGTAAAGGTAGTAAAAGGTAAACTGTGCAAGCACCAGTTGTTTCCGACTCTGGGGTGACGTTGTTTTCACAGCGTTTTCACGGCAGACTTTTTATGGGGTGGTTTGCCACTGCCTTCCCCAGTCTTCTACACTTTTCCGCCAGCAGGCTGGGTACTCATTTTACCAACCTCGGAAGGCTGGAAGGCTGAGTCAACCTGGAGTCGGCTACCTGAACCAGCTTCCGCCGGGATCGAACTCAGATCGTGAGCAGAGGGCTCCGACTGCAGCAATGCAGCTTTACCACTCCGTGCCACGGGACTCTCTCAGAGTATAGGGTAGGATATAAATCCAATACCTTCTTCTTTATCGATTTAACAAAACGGCTGAAATCCTAAATCAGAAAGGGCGTTTTGTGGTGTGTGCGAGTCTTGCGCTTTAAAACATTTCAGGGGAACAAAGCAAAAGCCACGCTCAGATCCAGTTTATCTCGGCTCCCATCGAAGATTTATGAACGTTAGTTAGATGTCGGCAGTTTCGAGACGGAACAGTTGCGCTGCTGGGGCCGATGACTCAGGGGAGACCGTTATAGGAACCGCCCTTTGAAACATGAGCGTCATTCCAGTTTGCCAGCTCTTGGTGCTTGTCCCTCAGAGGCGGAGGCCCGAGGAAACAAAAGAGGAAGCCCTGCCGTTGCATCATCAGGTTCCTTCTCATTTCAAACACCAGAGACTGTTTTCTTTTTCTTTTCTTTTTTGATGTTCCATTCATTCAGGACCAAACTAGACAGGCATGAGAGGTTGTAAAAAGGGAAGCTGTAGTTGAAGCTTGGTATGATAAAGAAGACTAAATGGGGCGAGGGAGGAGGGAGGCCAAGTAGCATGAATTTAGAGCAGGGGGGGCTAAACTGCAGCTTGGGAGCCACACGTGGCTCATTCACACATATTATGTGGCTCTCAAAGCCCCCGCCACCCCATCGGTTGGCTTGGAGAAGGTATTTAAAGTTGCTTTCTTTTCGCCTCTCCCTCCTCCCCCCCATTTTCCTTCCCGCCACTATTTTCCTTCCTCCCGGCCAGTTTGGTGCGGTGGTTAACTGTGCGGACTCTTATCTGGGAGAACTGGGTTTGATTCCCCACTCCTTCACTTGCAGCTGCTGGAATGGCTTTGGGTCAGCCAGAGCTCTCACAGAGTTGTCCATGTAAGGGCAGCCTCTGGGAGGGCTCTCTCAGCCCCACCCACCTCACAGGGTGCTTGTGGTGGGGAAGGAAGGTAAAGGAGATTGTGAGCCACTCTGAGATTCAGAGTGGAGGGTAGGATACAAATCCAATGTCTCCTTCCTTCCTTCCTTCCTTCCTTCCTTCCTTCCATCCATCCTGCAGCTCTCAAAACATCTGACGTTTATTCAATGTGGCTCTTACGTTAAGCAAGTCTGGCTACCTGGCCTTAAATCTTTTGCCTCCAAATACTACAAATTGATCCTAGGTCCTTCAACATCTAAGCGTAGCCGCTCTTCTCAACCGGGGAGCTTTGCAAACCCGTACAGGCCGGTGGCTATGACCCTGGAGGCAATCCAGTTCTTCCAAGGCCGCTTTAAGAAACCCAACACAACTCCTGCCACCATAAATGAGTGAAGAGTTATAGAGTGGAAGGAAGCCGCACTTCTTGCGGAGAAATGAAGACAGAAGGGGACAAAACAAATCTCTACTTGTACGAAAGAGAATAAAGCCAACGTTGTACGTAGGTGAAGCTTCCTCCCTCGCTGACTTTGGAATGATTGCAAAAGAAGGCACTATTGTGCTGGCCGTTTACTAAATTAAAAAAAAAAGATGATTAAACAGCCCTCCCAAGCTCGTAGGAGTGAAAAAGGAACAGAAGCGAATTATTGATGCTGGCATTACGCAACAGGACGGAGTCACCAAATGGCTGAAAGATGCTGACAAGCGCAGAACATGCGTGGCATCATATTAGTAATTATTATTATTGACCGCATGGAAGACAACCCATAAAACATAGTTTTAGAGCCTGGCTCGTCAGATGAAGACAAGAGCAGCCTATAATAATGATGAAGACGTTCATCGCTACTCGTTCGCAAATGCCCATCTTGGGAAGAGGCCGGTAACCGAAACTCGGAGGTCAGGTTTGCAAGCTTAAAGGCGCGGTAGTATGCTCAAAAGCCAAATCTGGGGACGTTAAATATCGTGTATCTCAATGCAGTGACGGTTTAATGCAAGCCTTCAGAGACCAAGCGACCCTTCGGACTAAGTGATGGGCAGGATGCTATAATTACTAATCCACGTTATGATTCTTTGGCGAAGTGTTAATACGAGGAAATGCTGCCCGAACGGTCAAGGGCGGCATCGCACCATGCCCACCTTGAGTGAGATGAAGCCGATCCCTGTTAGGTAAGTGAAATGTTCACCCTTGCTGGCTTTGGAACGGGGGCAAACAAGGCCCTGCCGCTCTGGATGGTGGAATAGCTCTTGATCCGGCACTTTGGAGATTAAATAAAGCTCTCAGTGCAGAAGAAAGCAAACGCAAGCATGAGCTCTGTGGGTCTCCCCCCTAAACAGACGCCAATATCTCCCATAATGATGGAACCACAATGCCAATACATTATCACGGCAAACCCAGGGCTTTTTTTTTTGCAGCAGGAGCTCCTTTGCATATTAGGCCACGCCCCCTGATGTAGCCAATCCTCCTGGAGCTTACAGTAGGGTCTGTACTAAGAGCTCTGGAAGCTCTCGGAGGATTGGCTACATCAGGGGGGCGTGGCCTAATATTCAAAGGAGTTGCTGCTACAAAAAAGAAAGTCCTGAGCAAACCTGCCTACTGAACAGAAGGAGGAGGAGGAGGAGATTGGATTTATACCCCACCCTTCACCACCCCAAGGATTCTCAGACCATTTTACGATCTCCTTTCCTTTCCCTTCCCCACAAGACACTCTGGCAGGTAGGTGGCGCTGGGAGAGCTCTGACAGAAACTGCTCTTGAGAGGAACAGCTCTGCGAGAACTTGTGGCTCGCTCAAGGTCACATCAAACCTGCCTACTGAACTTTGCTTCGTTGCCCTCATCCACGACCGTTCTGAATCTGACAACTCTGTTTAAAAACTTTTTTCAAACTTTAAAATGTTGACGATTACAGAAAACAGAATCAGATAACTCTTTATGCTTTCGGATCAATGGTACAGCCATGGGCAGCCTCCATGGCGACTACAGCATGCAAACATTTCCGTGGATGACTTATGCTTCACCAGCTCCTGCCCATTAACACCTTCACTGTACTTCTTACTGACGACCTCCGGACGAATGCTCTTGTGTGATTCGGGACTGAAGATTTTCACCCCAACATCAACCTCAGCATGGACCATTCAACGCAACAGGTATATTTTCTGGGCACCGCCATCAAACTTTGCGAAGGACAGGTATCATGTGCACAAAGGTGGCACACTGTCTGCTACACACAAATCCGGTAATCCATCCGGCCTTTGTTGCATCTAGTATTACAGCAGATCCACGTATGTTTCATATCAAAAAGGTGATCCTGTCCTTCACCTTCTGTGTTGTGCAGTGGATTTTAAGGCAGAGTTCCCTCCCTTTCTTTCTATCTCTCCGGTATCCCTAATGACGATCTATCACGGTACAATATCTATGTATATATACTAAAAATTTCCAGCATTTCCACCCCGGCTCCTCCCCACTTCTCACTGCTAAGGACAGCAAATGAGCCTTGAAGGATATCTCAGAGGATGATAAAAACAGTTCAGTTTCGGGCACCAAAGCAGTTCCTAAACCATCCCAAACGATGAATATTCGGAGCTCTGTCCTTCATGCGATCAAAGCATTTCTCCACCATTTTGAGCAACTGGGCTTCTCTACTTGCACCTCCACTTGCACCTGCTAGCATGGCCTTGGGTCAGCCATAGCTCTGGCAGAGGTTGTCCTTGAAAGGGCAGCTGCTGTGAGAGCCCTCTCCAGCCCCACCCACCTCACAGGGTGTCTGTTGTGGGGGAGGAAGGTAAAGGAGATTGTGAGCCGCTCTGAGACTCTTCGGAGTGGAGGGCGGAATATAAATCCAATATCTTCTTCTTCTTCTAGAGTCAGACACACAAGACTTCCTTGTAGTCATCATTTCAGCACAAACCGCTGACTGTGGTCAAGCCGATTCCACCCATCAAATTCCCAAAAATACGAGACCTGGGAAATGAATTCCCAAGAATTCATTTCCCAGAACAGACCGGGTCAGACTCTGGAGCAATGTTCCTTCTAAGCTGTGGAGTCGTGTGAGCAAAAATCCTACTTCCTGAGCTACTGGCACTAAAGTGGTGAGCTATTGCATAGATTAGTTTGCTCTGGGACCATTTTCCCTGAGCTAAGACAAAAATGTGAGCTGGCTCACACCAACTCAGCTTAGAGGGAACGCTGCTCTGGAGACAATATTTTAAAAAAGAATAAGAGCGCCTGCTGGTCATACATCATAGGAGGGATGGTGGCTCAGTGGTAGAGCACCTGCTTGGTAAGCGGAAGGTTCCAGATTTAATCCCCGGCATTTCCAACTAAAAAAAAAGGGTCCAGGCAAATAGGCATGAAAAACCTCAGCTTGAGACCCCGGAGAGCCGCTGCCAGTCTGAGTAGACAATACTGACTTTGATGGACCGAGGGTCTGATTCAGTGTAAGGCAGCTTCATATGTTCATATAGGTATGCTACTAACTTTGGCAGTTCAACAGTCACGGTTTCCCCCAAAGAAACCAGGGATCTGTAGTCTGTTGATGGTCCCAAAAAAGTAAATTCAGGAGTGAGTCCCCCTTCAAAAAGTCTCAGAAACATGGCTTTAAACATAATTCCAAATCCTACAGGGGAAAAGAGAAGCAAGATGAAGACGATGAAAAAGACGAAGAAGAAGGCTTTATATCTCACCCTATACTCTGAATCTCAGAGTCTCAGAGCAGTCACAATCTCCTTTACCTCCCCACCCCCAACAGACACCTTGTGAGATGGGTAGGGCTGAGAGAGCTTTTTACAGCAGCTGCCCTTTCAAGGACAACTCTGTGAGAGCTATGGCTGACCCAAGGCCATTCCAGCAGCTGTAAGTGGAGGAGTGGGGAATCAAACCCGGTTCTCCCAGATAAGAGTCTGCACACTTAACCACTCCACCTAAATGGAGAAAGTAGCTTACCCACCCAGTGGATTTGTTGATGAACGGCAAGGGTGTGTGTGTGTGTGTGTGTGTGTGTTCCATTAACCATGGTGCCAACCTGGCTCTCTTCAAATGGATAAAACAAATACTCTGGGACAAGTAATGGCGCAGGGCTTGGATGGTCACTTTCTGTACTCTGCCTTCCAGCTTTCCTGTGTCAACATCTCTCGATACCCCTGTTTGAACAATGTTTAATAATAAACAGATTTAGACAAGCCCAAGAATAAGGAGAGAGAGGTGGCTCGCGCTGAAACCCAAAAGCCCACAACGGCCACTAGAAAGGATCTCATGCCGGTTACAATTGCAGCTGCGTACGGTGGGTACGCTGAGAACAGCGCTTGTGTTATCTGAAACAGTTATCAAGATCTTGCAGCCACAGCCATCGCGTTCTCTGGGCAGTCCACCTGAAATATCTAGAACAGTCAGGAAAGGAGGTTTCTTTCGATGGAATCTTTGACAGGTAATTAGACCCCCCCCAACAAGTCAGACGTTCCAGGTGTCACACACCAGGTGAGGCTGCTTTAATAAGTCAGCATTTCTTTGTGAGTTCTAGAGACCCCCAGCTCCAAATCTGGCCCGCTGCACGAATGCACCGAAGACAACTGCGGATCGTCTTTCATCAATCGCTTTCCCGTAATATCACAGGACAAAACCACACCTGCTTGGGCAGGATTTACCACCCGATAAAACAGATCGATTGACAACGATAGGTCTTAAGTCTCTCTCTGAATTATCACCAGAGAGATGAATTATGAATTTATGAACAAGCAAATCAATTAATTAAAGGGAAAGCCCAGAGGAGTGGGGGACAGGGGCAAACCTGACAAAGTCCACGAGGAATCAGGCACTGATTTCATCCACCCTGAAATATTACTTAAAGTTGGGGCCACCAACCTCCAAATAGGGCCCTGAGATCTCCCGCAATTGCAGCTGATCTCCAGACTCTAGTGTAGGGGTGTCAAATGTGCAGCTCGTGGGCTGGATGAGGCCCACGAGCAACTCACGGTCATCTGCTTCCTTCTCCCTCTCTCTTGCTTCTCTCTAAATCATAGCTTGCTTTGCCAGGCATCCTCAATCGCACAGGAGCTACAGAGCAAAGATTCCATTGCCAGACCCATCCTTTCAACCCCCCCACCCTTCCAACTCTAAGGCCCCCCCCACTGGAGGGCTCCCAATCTGTCCCCTTTGCTCACTGCTACACTGAACAAGCAATATAATTGCTGTTGGTCTTTTAGCTTTTTTCTCCCCCTTTCTCTAACACAGCATGCAGAGTAAAGGAGGGGGTGGGGGGAGAAGAGTCAAGAGGTCTCTGTCTTTCTGAGGGAGGGGCACATAAGGAAGAGGTGGGGGGAGCAGAGCTGCTGGGATTTTTTTTTTAAATAATTTTTTATTTTGTATTATAACTCGTTATTTCTCCATCTTACAATCCTACGGTATCTTACATTCATATTACAGATCTATACGTTACCACCCTCCCTCCCAAATTGACCATTATAGAACTCGGAGAGCCAGTTTGGTGTAGTGGTTAAGTGTGCGGACTCTTATCTGGGAGAACCGGGTTTGATTCCCCACTCCTCCACTTGCACCTGCTAGCATGGTCTTGGATAAGCCATAGCTCTAGCAGAGGTTGTCCTTGAAACAGCAGCTTCTGGGAGAGCTCTCTCCAGCCCCACCCACCTCACAGGGTGTCTGTTGTGGGGGAGGAAGGGAAAGGAGATTGTGAGCCGCTCTGAGACTCTTCGGAGTGGAGGGCGGGATATAAATCCAATATCTTCTTCTTCTCATTCATATTTTCAACCACATGCACACCCTTTGGAGCCTGAGCCTTATTTCATTATTGGCCCCTCCTGTTTTTACTCATCCTATATATTTAGACCACCTTTCCTTAATTTCTTCAATCTCGTCCTCTCCTTGCTTTCCTTGTTTTAGTAACGATAATATACCTGTCTGAATCCATTCGTATAAGTAACCGTTCCATTTATCCAGAGTCCATCGTGGCATCTTTCCAACCAAATGCTATGACAGCCTGGGCTGCCAAAATCAAAGCTTGAAATATCTCCTGGAAAGGCTTTATCCGATTTCGGGTTCCCCAATATTCCCATAAATAACACCTTTCCTGAAGTTTTCACTTTAACTTTACACACTTCAGGGCTGCTGTGAGTGGCCGGATGAAAGGGGGTTAAGCTTGTGGGGCTCGAGGCAGCTTACAGGGCCAAGAGCCCTGGGGTGTCAAACTCGGCACCCCCCCCCCAAAAAAAACAAATTCTGCTGTGGGCCCCACCAAACATTAAATCCTGGCTGCAGCCCTGGTGGTGATGGGGGGGCTTCCCATACAGCCCCCCCCCCTCCCAGATGCTCAGGCATCCCAAATTACAGGCCGGAGGAGCAAAACTGCAACCATTTCAAGAGACCAGTTCATAAAGTAGCTTAATAGTAAAACCTCCAAGGTAGAGAGGGATTGTGTTGGCATCTTTCCTGGACACACCAGACTGGTTTCATTGTTATGCAAATTACCCAAGGTATGCCATCAACTTTCTCTTAATGGGCCATTCATCACCGCAAAGTTTGCTTTGAAGGAGTCAGCTGCTCTCCCGCAGAGGTCTCCCCAAACGGCTCGGTTTCCAAAACCTTCAAAATTATCCCGAAGCGAAGAAATGCGAAAATAGAAATATATCAAATTCGCTTCGGCGCCTCAACCAGACACAGAGTTAACTAACCTTTAAAGACACTACAGGTTACTAACAGCCGGCTCCACAAGTCAATTAACAACTTGCAATAGAGCGGAATGCACTAAATTAAAAAAAATAAAAATAAAAACCAACGACGCCTCAAGGTAACCCAGATTCTGAAGCCCAAATAAATCACATAGATTAAAACAGATCTTTGTATATTTTGTTTTGCATGATCTGCTCGGCAACTCTACAAAGAAAGCACAAACAACACGTCAGGTTCAAAATACACCGAATAAACTCAGAGTCACCTTCTTCTAAGACCGAACTCTTAGATGGTGAGGGGTCTGGAGACCTATGATGAAAGGCTGAAGGAGCTGGGCATGTTTAGCCTGGAGAAGAGACGGCTGAGAAGTGATATGATCACCATCTTCAAGTACTTGAAGGGCTGTCATCTAGAGAATGGCATGGAATTGTTTTCTGTGGTCCCAGAAGGTAGGACCAGAACCAATGAGTTGAAATTAAATCAAAAGAGTTTCCGGCTCAACATAAGGAAGAACTTCCTGACCGTTAGAGCAGTTCCTCAGTGGAACAGACTTCCTCGGGAGGTGGTGGGCTCTCCTTCCTTGGAGGTTTTTAAGGAGAGGCTAGATGGCCATCTGACAGCAATTAGGATCCTGTGAATTTAGGGGGAGGTGTTTGAGAGTTTCCTGCATTGTGCAGGGGATGGACTAGATGACCCTGGAGGCCCCTTCCAATTCTATGATTCTTACAACTGCTGTGACGGTATCTTGAGATTCTCAGGTTTTACTGTCAGTTTTGTTGCTGCTATATCCCAGTTGCTATTAGCTTATAGCTGTAAAGATAGCCAAATTCCACCCTGCACAAAGTGAATCCCGGCACATGTTTTTGATCATTTTTAAAAAGCTGGTGGGGATGTATGGCAAAAATAAAAGACATATGCGCAGTACATGGGTGGTAAATTGGGTATTTTGAACTCTCCGAAAGTAGGTTTTTGCCCTTTTTTTTTGTGGGTGTGGAAGGAAGTGGATCCGTTCCATCTCACGTGCACTGGCCACAAAACGTTTTATGCACCGCTTTTCTAGAATTGCCCCAAAGCAGCCTGCAAAATAAAGCGGCATCGATTAAATACAACTAAACATCGGAAAGAACGAAACGCAGAAAAAAAAACCTTTGCGACCACCCGCCTCTGCCGAACGATCGCTGCAAAGGAAAGAGCTCCCAAGTTTTCCTCCCTTCCAACCAAAAGGCTATCACAGGGGTAGCCAAACTGTGGTTCTTTCGCACATATTGTGTGGCTCTTGAAGCCCCCCACTGCCTCATCAGCCAGCTTGGAGAAGGCATTTGTCTCCTTAAATCACTTCTCCAAACCAACCGGTGGCTTGGAGAATGCATTTAAAGTTGCTCTCTTTCCACCTCTTTCTCTCTCTCTCATCTATCTTCCTTCCGTCTTGCGGCTCTCGAATACCTGATGTTCATGTCTTGTGGCTCTCAAACATCTGACGTTTATTCTATGCGGCTCTCGCATTAAGCGAGTTTGGCCACCCCTGGGCTATCAGCTTGTAGGGGAGAGGGTTTGGGAACTATTTCTGAACGTAACCATCTCAATGCAGAGACCAAACACTGAGCAGAGACTGCTGACTGAATCCCAGCTGACTGGGGTAAGGGCGTCAAACATTCGGCCCAAGGGCCAGATAAGGCCCTCAAACCACTCACTGTCATCTGCTTCCTTTTCCCTCTCTTGCTTCCTTCTGTTTCACAGCTTGCTTTGCCAGACTTGATCAATTAAGCTACGGAGAAAAGCTTGTTTTCTCCGCTGGCTGATGAGCACATGAAACAATTTATGGACAAAAACTCACAATGCCCAGCCATTTCATGTTTTTCCCTGGGCCTTAGACTCAAAGCATTGGCCATGAGACTTCTGTAATGGATGCCAATAAATCAAAAGTAGGTTTGCAACTTACAGATACGCCCCTGAACAAGACCAGAACAGCACACTCACGATTGCTACAGCACAGACATTGCCTCTAGATTGTGATGCAAGAATTCAGAGCAAGAGGGGTCAGTTATCAGAGGCTGTTCAATAAACAAAATATTGCAAGAACGCTAATATTTTGAGCATGTTTTACTTTTTAAAAAATCTTCAATTGTGTTTGTCTGTGTCCTTCTTAACGTTTATATCCCCACTAACTGGCATTACATTTTATGAAACGCATGGCCCAGCCCGGCAAGGCCTCATTTATGTCCGATCCAGCCCTCAAAACAAATGAGTTTGTGTTTGGAAATACATGTTAAATTCAGAGTCTAGGAATGGTAATAATTGGAGTCGAGGCTTCAGCTTATCAAAAGAAATAAAGTTTACTAGAAAACATCAGGATAGGGTACTTGGGATAAAACAGAAAAAACAATTTAGCTTACCTGCTAGTCTAACTATGTCTGTGCTACATGGTGCTACATGGCTACACTCCTTTGTCTGATTGTTCTTTTCCCCCAAAAAGCATTTCACCAGGAAGAAGAGCAATTCAGCTTGCATACAAGATCAAAGCATTTCACACCTAACATCCTTTCTGACTAATGTTGTGGTCACATCTTTCGTGGTAAAATAAGAACCAGCCCACTATGGGGTTTAGGTCACAATACATCACTTCCTCTATCAGGTAAACAAACAGTTAACTCTATAATGGCTGGAATGTACATAGCTTGTATTCCAGCAGTTTGACACCCTTGGACTAGGGGCTTAGGCTTCATCAATTTTAAAACTAGAACCTTCTACTGGGCCAATATGCAAACCGATAACCATTTCAAATGACACAGGAAAGACAGAACATGCACTTGTTTCCAACCACCTGACAGGAGGTAACCAGCTGTACTCTACGCCAGCTGAAGCTTCCAAGTCATCTCCAAGGGCAGCCCCAAACACAGCACATCGCAGCAGTCAAGCCCGGAAGCTAAAGTTGCGTGGACTGGTGCAGCTAGATCTACCAAAGAAGGTTGGGGTCTCGAGGAAGCCCCACGCTGACCACCCCTAGGAAGAAAGCTTGAAGCACATGATGCTGCCTCATACTGAGTTGGACCGCTGGTTTATCAAGGGTAGTATCGCCTGCTCTAATTGGCAGCTCTTCTCCAGGGTCTCAGGTAGAGGTTTTCCATATCTGACGCTTTTCACAATAATATACACATGCATGCACAAACTGAACGTCTACCAAAGACATTAATTATCCTGTTAAGGCTGTTACACATTTTAATGTGTAATAAAAATTATGTGTTCTAATTTTTTTTTTTAATTCCTGCCATAAGGAGTATACAAGGACACCAGTTTGGTGTAGTAGTTAAGTGTGCGGACTCTTATCTGGGAGAACGGGGGTTTGATTCCCCACTCCTCCACATGCAGCTGCCGGAATGACCTTGGGTCAACCATAGTTCTCGCAGAGTTGCCCTTGAAAGGGCAGCTTCTGGGAGAGCTCTCTCAGCCCTACCTACCTCACAGGGTGTCTGTTGCGGGGGAAGAAGATAAAGGAGATACTCTGATTCAGAGAGAAGGGTGGGGTATAAATCTGTGGTCTTCTCATTATTTGGGGGGGGGGGTTAAAAAGGGCGAGCAGATGTTTTCACAATTGATAGAAAATGCAATGGAGAGGCAAATAATTTCATTCCCAATTCACAACCTGAATTCGGATAAACCTATCCTGGCTAGAAAAGAGATTTAGCAAGATTATAACGAGAACTCACAATAAAATACACATAAATAGAATGCATGTGTAAACTCAGCATCTACCAATGACATTCATTATCCTGTTAAGTTTGTTGCACAATTCTGTGCAATAAAAGTATGTGCTCCATTAAAAAAAATATATATTCCTGCCATAAGGAATATACAAGCATGCCTCCACTTATTTTTTATTGGGAGGGTTGTCTTTAAAAGGGTGAGCAAATGTTTCCACAAATAATCGAGAACTCATAAAACTGAGCCAAAGCCTGAAGTCCGCTGTAAAGCCCCAAGACATGTTTTGCAAACTTTCTATCAGTCTCTTAACAAGGAAGGTTTTCTAGTGCACACAAATCTCAGACACTTTTTAAGTGGCTGTTCACGACAGATATCAGCTTGGCTCCCTACTGATTTAACATTGCAGAGAAAGATCCATAGGTCATTCTTCAGGGAAATACCAGAACCTTGCCAACTTTTCCTTATTAAAAAATTCTGGCATATTATGCTAAACACCTCTTAGCACAGGGCTGTCAAACATGTGCCCCAGGGGCCGAATGAGGCCCCTGGAGGGCTCCTACCAGGCCCCCGAGCAACTCACTGCCATCTGTTTCCTTCTCTCTTTCTCTTGCTTCCTAACCTTCCTAATCATCACAGCTTGCTTTGCCAGGCTCGCTCAAATGCATAGGAGCTACAGAGCAAAGCCTCCATTTTCTCCATTGGTTGAGGCTCCTCCCTTATGGAGGAAGGGGGGAGAAACAGCTTGCTTGGCCAGACTCTCTCAATTGCACAGCAGATTACTGTGCCAAGCTTCTATTGGCTGAGGCGCCTCCCCCTCCTGGTCCCCTGGGGAAGGAAGGAAACAGCGAAGAAAGCACCTTTAAGACTGACGAGTTAAGTTTTAAAAAAATCTTTAATTGTGTTTGTGTGCTTTATAAAGTATATATCTCTGCTACCTGACATTTTATGACACACATGGCCCAGCCTGACAAGGTGTCATTTATATCAGATCTGTCCCTCATAACAAATGAAGAAGAAGACTGCAGATTTATACCCCCCCCCCTTCTCTCTGAATCAGAGACTCAGAGCGGCTTACGATCGCCTATATCTTCTCCCCACCCCACAACAGACACCCTGTGAGGTGGGGGGGGGGGCTGAGAGAGCTCTCCCAGAAGCTGCCCTTTCAAGGACAACTCTGCCAGAGCTATGGCTGACCCAAGGCCATTCCAGAAGCTGCAAGTGGAGGAGTGGGGAATCAAACCCGGTTCTCCCAGATAAGAGTCTGCACACTTCACCACTACACCAAACTGGCTCTCTGAGATCCCTGTCTTCGTAGAATATGCTTTGCTCCACTAACTGGAAACGTTTTTGTTGCTGCTGCTACGGTTGTCCAGCCGGCCAGGAGAACGACATTCTAGCCAGGTGATAACTCACTTCATAATCCAGCCCTGAAGGCCCAGACCATTTGAAGATTAGTCTCCCTAAGTAGGAAAATATTACCCACAGCAAAACCCTAGAAGTGGGTCTGCATATTCTAAAGAGAGTTTTAGAAGTTTACAGCTCCGGTACCGCTCCAAGAGACAGCGGCGAGCTGCAAATCCCAAACATGCTTTCTGAAGCAGTTTGTCCCGCAGAGATTTCTTCCAGGAAAATAATCTTAGGATCATGTTTCCCATGCCAAGTCTAAGCAGGCCTTTCCTTAAATCAGAGCGAAATCTATATTAGAAGCCTGTACTGACGAGGCAACACGCTGTGTTCCTCTTCTTGGCAAAGGTAGTCCCTTGTGCAAGCACCAGTCATTTCTGACTCTGGGGTGACATTGCTTTCACAACGTTTTTACGGCAGACTTTTTACGGGGTGGTTTGCCATTGCCTTCCTCAGTCATCTACACTTTCCTGCCAGCAAGCTGGGTATTCATTTTACCAACCTCGGAAGGCTGAGTCAACCTGGAGCTGGTTACCTGAACCCAGCTTCCGCCGGGATCGAATTCAGGTTGTGAGCAGGGAGCTCAGACTGCAGTACTGCAGCTTTACCACTCTGCTCCATGGGGCTCTTTTTTTTATATTAATACAGGCTTGTAAACAGCCAGAGACCTGGTAAGCTAGGATGAATGAGAGTCTCTTCCAGGTGACCAGGCTGGGAAACTTTATAAAAAGAGAGTGTTTTGCTTCCTCCTGAAGCCACAATGTCTGCGACAAACGTTTTATGGTCCGGTCATCTTTGTGCATTTGTTTGCAACGCTGGCTTAAAGTTCACCTATGGAGCAAAACAGCAGCTCAAACAATTTTTGGCAGGTCATCAGAAAACAGTCCTACCTTCATTTCGCCTTTTCCGTCCCTCACGCATGTACAATGTGAAAGACATGGGTGGGGGGTGGGCAAAAAGGGTCTTGCCCCCTGATATAAGCCTCCCCTCACTACATTTGTGGCAAAATAAGCCCTCACTCGGGGAACGATCCCAGAATCAGAGCCGATGCAGAAGATTCTTGCCTGCAAACTCCATTTCTGGCATGAACTGCAGAAGTGTTTGGGTGTCTGTGCATGAACTTAAGAGAAGCCATGGTGGATCAGGCCATCTAGTCTGCATCACACTCACACACATGCAGTGGCCAAAACCCAGGTGCCATCAGGAGGTCCACACAGTGCGGCCAGAACTCCCGAAGCCCTCTCACTGTTTCCCCCCAAGCACCAAGAATACTGAGCATCACCGCCCCAGACATAAGAACATAAGAGAAGCCATGTTGGATCAAGCCAATGGCCTATCCAGTCCAACACTCTGTGTCCCATAAGAACATAAGAGAAGCCATGTTGGATCAGTCCAATGGCCCATCCAGTCCAACACTCTGTGTCCCATAAGAACATAAGAGAAGCCATGTTGGATCAGGCCAGTGGTCCCTCCAGTCCAACACTCTGTGTCACATAAGAACATAAGAGAAGCCATGTTGGATCAGGCCAATGGCCCCTCCAGTCCAACAATCTGTGTCACATAAGAACATAAGAGAAGCCATGTTGGATCAGGCCAATGGCCCCTCCAGTCCAACACTCTGTGTCACATAAGAACATAAGAGAAGCCCTGTTGGATCAGGCCAATGGCCCATCCAGTCCAACACTCTGTGTCACATAAGAACATAAGAGAAGCCATGTTGGATGAGGCCAATGGCCCCTCCAGTCCAACACTCTGTGTCACATAAGAACATAAGAGAAGCCATGTTGGATCAGGCCAACGGCCCATCCAGTCCAACACTCTGTGTCACAGAAGAACATAAGAGAAGCCATGTTGGATCAGGCCAATGGCCCATCCAGTCCAACACTCTGTGTCACATAAGAACATAAGAGAAGCCATGTTGGATCAGGCCAACGGCCCATCCAGTCCAACACTCTGTGTCACAGAAGAACATAAGAGAAGCCATGTTGGATCAGGCCAACGGCCCATCCAGTCCAACACTCTGTGTCACATAAGAACATAAGAGAAGCCATGTTGGATCAGGCCAACGGCCCATCCAGTCCAACACTCTGTGTCACATAAGAACATAAGAGAAGCCATGTTGGATCAGGCCAATGGTCCATCCAGTCCAACACTCTGTGTCACACAGTGGCCAAAACCCAGGTGTCATCAGGAGGCCCACCAGCAGGGCCAGAACTCTTGAAGCCCTCCCACTGTGCCTCCCCCCCCAGCACCAGGAATACAGAACATCATTGCCCCAGACAAAGTGTGTCATCTACACCTTGTGACTAACAACCACAGATGGAACACAATGTGTCTGGGGGGGGGGGTGTGGTCTAGCCAATCAGATTGCAAGCACAACCAAAACTATCTGAAGGCTATAACTAAAATGTGTTTAGTTATCTTTAGCATCCAATGTCACATACACTTAGCTACACGTATAGTTAGTTAACCTGTCAGCAGGGCCAATGCATGGGAAGCTGAAGCAGCCAGTTTTGACCAGCGACGCGCGAGAAGGAATTTAAGTAATACTCAAGTAGGAAAATTGTGGAAGCAGCCATCTGCAACGAGCCCTGCACCAGGCAAATCCCTTGACTTTGCTTTGCCTTCAGCAACGAGATTTCCCAGAATTCACATTCTTTGATTTGCAAGGCAAGGAAGGAACAAGGGAGGTGGGGGGGGGAAATCCCCCAAAGCACACAAGCTGCGTTCTCAACCACAGAGACCACATTTCCATTCGGAACTGGAGACAGGAAACCGGCTTCTCCAAGTGGCGCAGCTCGAAGCCAAACAGGGACCGGCTCTGTTATGAATCTCGGCCTACAGCGCTCTTTGGCTCCATAAACATAGAACACACAGGCACTGTTCGGCTCTGGAGGTCCACGCCACAAGTCGCTCCGAAGTGGAGTAAGCTCGCATCAGGTGGCTTGAGGCGGCACTGTCCGTTTGGAGAGACCCATCCCAGAATAAACAAAAACCAGCTGGAGGCAGCTGTTCGGTTCTTAGAAATGACTTTACCTCAACTCAAGAGCCTATACTCTGGTCCGGGGGTGGCCAAACTATGGCACGGGAGTCACATGTGGTTCTTTCACACATATTTGTGTGGCTCTCGAAGCCCCCATCACCCCGTTGGCCGGCTTGGAGAAGGCATTTCTCGCTTTAAATCGCTTCTCCAAACCAAGCAGCTAACAGCTTGGAGAGTGCACTTGAAGTTAAAGTTGTTTTCTTTGCACCTCTCCCTCCCTCATCTCTTTTCCTTCCTTCTTTCTTTCCCACCAACCTACCTCTGATGTCCATATCTTGCAGCTCTCAAGAAGAAGAAGAAGAAGAATTGCAAATTTATACCCTGCCCTTCTCTCTGAATCAGAGACTCAGAGCGGCTTACAATCTCCATATCTTCTCCCCCCACAATAGACACCCTGTGAGGCGGGTGGGGCTGAGAGGGCTCTCACAGCAGCTGCCCTTTCAAGGACAACCTCTGCCAGAGCTATGGCTGACCCAAGGCCATTCTAGCAGGTACGTTTATTTATCTGGCTCTTACATTAAGCAGGTTTAGCCATCCATGCTCTGGTCTTTCCTTTAAAATGTATTTTAAATGTATTCACAACTAGTTCTCCCCCCCCCCTCCCCCGGAAAAAGACGTGCCAGAACTCTCAATAGAGAAATGAAGGAGAAACACACGGGTGCCGCTCACAAACTTTTTGAGAATTTTATTCCCTTTTTTTAAAAAACCCCCCACATACCCTTAAGCCTTGAGCAGTGAAAAATACTTATTCCTTATTTTTTCAATGCAATGTCTAAAAGGACTGAGTTATATTTTTCAATTGCTGTGGTAAATTTAGGATCCTTATCGCTAAGCAAACGAGCCTTTCGTTGGTAAACTAAAGGCTTAATATAATGATCCTTTATATTTTCAAAAACACTACATTCGAGTATGGCATGAAAGGGTGTATCGATCCTATTAAGGCCACAAGGGAATATCCTGCCAGAATAGAGCCTATTTAAAAATCTCCCCTGTAAAACATTTGGAGGTATAATATTCAGCCTTTCAAACTAGTGTCCTAGTGTCCAGATCACATGATGTGATGGTATCGCTTTACTCTGCTCTGGTAAGACCTCACCTGGAGTATTGTGTTCAGTTTTGGGCACCACATTTTAAGAAGGATATAGGCAAGCTGGAACGGGTCCAGAGGAGGAGGACGACGAAGATGGTGAGGGGTCTGGAGACCAAGTCCTGTGAGGAAAGATTGAAGGAGCTGGGGATGTTTAGCCTAGAGAGGAGGCAGCTGAGAGGTGATAGGATCACCATCTTCAAGGACATGAAGGGCTGTCGTATAGAGGATGGTGTGGAATTGTTTTCTGTGGCCCCGGAAGATAGGACCGGAAACAATGGGTTGAAATTAAATAAAAGAGTTTCTGACTCAACATCAGGAAGAACTTCCTGACCGTTAGAGCAGTTCCTCAGTGGAACAGGCTTCCTCGGGATGTGGTGGGCTCTCCTTCCTTGGAGGTTTTTAAACAGAGGCTAGAGGGCCATCTGACAGCAATGAGGATCTGTGAATTTAGGGGGAGGTGTTTGTGAGTTTCCTGCATTGTGAATGGGGTTGGACTAGATGACCCTAGAGGTCCCTTCCAACTCTATGATTCTATGAAACAGGAAAGCTCTGTGATATCGTGGGATAATAAGACAGTACATATAGGGTGGGAAGTTCTATTCAGTTAGGCAAGAAGAGCTACCTAACTTTCCAAGATCTACCTAACTTGCCCCACCGCTTTCAGCTGAAAAAATACACTGTATTACAGTTTGCACCAGGGACTTCTCCTACAAAATGAAAGCTGGCTTGCGAATCAACAACACGTTGATGAAATGAGCACCAAACACACACACAAACCAGAGAATCGCTTGCAACAGTCACATCTTTAAGAACAAGGGACATGACCTGGTGAGGGCTGAGCATTTTTACATCCTGTTCGTTATCAATGGAATATTTCTTTCCCCCTCGAAATTACACCGCGCACAGGAAAGCCTGAATTTGGCTGGATTGCGGCCGCTGCATTTTTACAAACATACACTGAGCACAGAGTAATCTGAAAAGGACGCCAGACTGAAAGCTTTCCAGTTGAGCTTAGGCGGCGGAGCCAAAAGGAAACAGAGCGCTAGAGGAAAATGTAAGTCAGGTATGCAGAGAGGGTTTTAGAAGCGAGGTTTTGTGGTCAAAAGAACTCCTCCCAGAACAAGGCTTGCTGTTCTGTCTAGACTTGCCAAAAAGATGCCTACTTTCTTGCCTGGATTCTCTGGGTCCCTAAACAAAAGCAAAGGACTGGTAACTGTGTACAGAGAAGAAACCGCAGGTCAAGGTATCACTCCAGGAAACCATTGTTTGCTGACTCATTGGAAAGTGTTATGAATACAGCAATCTACAATCCAAGAATCCACCAAAGAAATGACAATGGAGATCAAACTCTACGCCGGGAGTGTCAAACATGCAACTGGCTGTCATCTGCTTCCTTCTCCCTCTCTCTTGCTTCCTTCAGCATAACAGCGTGCTTTACAAGGCTTGCTCAACTGCACAGGAGCTAAAGGACAAAACCTCTATTTTCTCCATTGGCTGAGGCTCCTCCCATGGGAATGAATAGCTTGCTTTGCCAAGCACGGCAGAGCTACTGAGCCAAGCCTTCCTTCTATTGGCTGAGGCTCCCCACCCCCCCGTCCTTGGGGAAGGAAGGAAAGAGGCAGAGCTTCCTTTGCCCAGTTCCCTGGATCCCATGGGAGAAATAGAAAGAAAGCACCTTTAAGACCAACGAGTGCTAACATTTTAAGCATGTTTTAAGTTTTTTAAAAAATGTATATTTGTGTTTGTCTGTGTTCTTTATAAAATTTATATCTCTGCTAAAAAAAAAGGTAAAGGTAGTCCCCTGTGCAAGCACCAGACTCTGGGGTGATGTTGCTTTCACAACATTTTCACGGTAGACTTTTCACGGGGTGGTTTGCCATTGCCTTCCCCAGTCCTCTACACTTCCCCCCCAGCAAGCTGGGGACTCATTTTACCGACCTCGGAAGGATGGAAGGCTGAGTCAACCTCGAGCCAGCTACCTGAAAACCCAGCTTCTGCCGGGGATCAAACTCAGGTCGTGAGCAGAGCTTAGGAATGCAGTGCTGCAGCTTTAGCACTCTGCGCCACGGGGCTCATATACCTCTGCTACCTAATCTTAAATAAGTACACACATGGCCCAACATGGCTCGGCCCGACCCGACATGGCCCGGCCCAACAAGGTCTCTTTTATGTCAAATCCAGCCCTCATAACAAATGAGTTCGACACCCCTGCTCTACACAGTGACAACAAATCAGGTCATTGTGTTATCTGAACTCATGCATATTTAGCAATATTCTGCACATTTTTTTTTTAAAAAAAGATCTTGCCAACAGTGGAGCAGGGAAACGTCGGTAAAGGAAAGACCACCGCAACCCGAGGTTCAGAATGGAGACTTGAAGACGGA